>NW_025813732.1:135000-183332 GCF_021917145.1 Hypomesus transpacificus | reverse complement strand
GAATTATGCAGATGAAGGACGGGGCAATTAAGGTAATATGAAAAGTCATCTGTTCTCATTAGATTCTTGACAACGTCCTCCATCCGTGGACGCTGTTTCACTGACAGTGAATTGGCCGGCCGTGACACAGCTCTGGAACCGGAGGAAGAGGAACAAGAGAAACATTGAATATGGGAATATCTTCTTAGAGAACTTGCGAGGTCATTACTGATAACCCCAAGAAAGATGTTACTGTGATGACATGTTTGATATGCACTCCGTCATGTCTAGGAATGAGTACAAAAGGGAAGTGTTTAATTGCTCGAAAAACCCTTCCACATACACAATAGCGAGGCCCTGGAAGAAAGCACTTCAACTTTAGCATTCATGCCATCACTCTAAATTAATTAGAAACCGCTATCCTGCTAAAAAGAAATACGGAGGTATTGAAGGCAAGTAGTGGAGAGTATTTTCAACCAAATGCCACAGCGAGCGAAGACTTCACGGAATCCTTACTTGGACGGGAAGTTAGCTGTGTTGTTCCCACAAACCCTTCTCTAAATGTCATGTGTGGGTGCCTTCAAAAGAGGAGCCACTTTGCCTGGAAATGTTGGAGCGCCTCTCAGTCAAAGAGAGTTAAGGAGCAACACAGAACCTTCTAGAAGCACAGAGACGTGCGTTCGCGCTGCCCAAAGTTGCCCCCATCCCAGTATTTCAACATCAAGGTGTCCATCTTCATAATTGTGCGACGCAATCACACGGCTCCCTTACTAAAGATGCCAACTACCAGTTCAAGAAAATCATTTCCATCCCTGTCATAAAAAAAAACAAAAAACAACAGATCGGCTTCGCATGCAAGTGCACGTTTGGAGATGGACGTCGACAAGATTAACTTGGCGCTTCATGAGCGCACAACGTCCTCGTCTGCGCCGTTAGAAAAGGCTGAAACAACAAACAAACCACAGGACTTTTGTCTCACCAACAGTTTCACTAGCGAGCTCAGCACAACAGAACAGCCCAAGTCGGGGGCCAGAGTCAGCCGGCGCCCAGCGCTTTCAGACCGAGGTGTGCCGGGTGAGTACCCGCGGCGCTCCCGGAGGTGCCCAAGGCCGGGGCGACGGAACAACTCAGACGAGATGTGCTCCGACATCTCTGGTTTTGAATGACTTCACCTTGGTGATGAGGAGGGGTGGGGGGGGGGGGGAGTAGGAGGAGGAGGAGGAGGAGGAGGAGGAGGAGGAAGAGGAAGAAGAGGATGGATAGGAGAAGGATGTGTAGGACAGGAAGGCGGAAGATGAGAAGGCGATGGAAGGAAGCAAAATGAAGATTAAAGGAGGAGGAAGAGGGGGACCAAGCGGCACAGAAGGGGGGGGGAGGAGGTAGAAGGATGAAAGGTAAAGAGCAGGGAGTGCAGGGAGGGTGAGGAGATGGTCTGTGCGGTGGAGTGTGGGGTAAACAATGGGAGAGGATGTGAATGCTGGTGCCCCGAGGAGCAGTGGTGACTGGCAGGGAGAAATATTGTTCCGAGCATTCCTCAATGACAGCTCCGAGTTCTCCTAACGAGGCCTGCAACAGGGTTGAAGTGGGAGGGAGTTCCTTCGAGGGACGGTCGGCGTCGTCGATTGAGCGAAAGGGGCGACGACTGCCGCCGAGCCGGGGGAAGGCAGACATTTACCTCTCGAGTCCGAGCGTCGATTGAACGGTCGACGCCACATCGACGTTTGAATGTTTTCACGCCACCCCCCCCTCCCAAAATGGAGAAATTATTTCATTTCATTTTTTGGAACGTCTTTCCGTCGTCTTCCACCCCCACACACCATTAGGGAAGTTTGCATTCGCTCTTCAAACGACTCCTCCACATGTTTGAAGCCTATGGAGATGGGTGAAGTTTCCAAGCGAGTCTTCCAGACATCAAAGCACAGTCAGGTTTCAGAGAGATGTGTGTGTGGGGGGGGGGGTGGGGGGGGTGGGGGGGGGGGGAGAGGAAGAGGCACGTCAGCAAGACTTTATTTGGATCCCATATTCAACGAGGCCGCTGTGGAAATGCACAATTCCCGGACGCTCTTTGTAATGCTGCACTTTAGCACCCTCACACAAACACTCCCCCCCCCCCCCCCGCCATCGCCCCTGCCCCCCCCCTGCCACCGCCCACACGTACGAACACACACACACCCACCATTTCACTGAATGAACTCGGCAGCAAAGCAAAGTCACACATCAGCAGCCTTGGAGAGAGAGAGAGAGAGGGATGAATTGGGGAGAGAGAGAGACATGAATTGGGGAAAGAGAGAGAGATGAATTGGGGAGAGAGAGAGATGAATTGGGGAGAGAGAGAGAGATGAATTGGGGAGAGAGAGAGAGATGAATTGGGGAGAGAGAGAGAGATGAATTGTGGGGAGAGAGAGAGAGATGAATTGTGGGGAGAGAGAGAGAGAGAGATGAATTGGAGAGAGAGAGAGAGACAGACGGAAAGACAGAGAGATGAAGACATAGCGAGGGAGGTATGTGAAGAGGGCGAGGGCGAAGCGCGAGAAAGACGACCCGGCTGGGTTTTTCGAAGCCGTGACGATTTGACGCTTTGAGGAGTAGTGGCTTGAGGAGACAAACACCCTCTCCCCACCTCTCGCACGCACACCCAGAGGTCCTTCACCTGTCTGTCTCTCCTTTCCCTCCTTTTACTCCGGTTGGGTCCATTGCGCTGACAACCATCCCTGTTCTGAAATTACCCAGAATGCCGTGTGTTCGGCCCGGTTGAGAGCCGAGGCTCGACGCACTACATTGTGACAGTTCGACCGTGGATATAGTTGAAATGGGGCCAGTTCCGAGCCAGCAAACAGACCATGAAGCTGAACACCTGGGGGTTGTAGGCGCAGCCAAGCACAAAAGCCGACGTTACTAACGTCTTCTATGTTTCACGTGAGCTATCTGTTCCGTGTTATTTGTTCCGTGTTCACACGACAATAATAACATTCTCACTTTGTGAACGCTTGTTCTCAAACAGCTTCAACACTTTTGCATACATTCCATTTCAGACAGCGAGACCAAGTGTTGATTTAAAATGGCTGATAAAGAAACATATATTTTGGAGCCCGAAATAATTCATATGTTTGGACCAATTCAAACAGTTCACCTTTGGTGGTAGTGTATAGTTCTGCCTCAGAAATCGTTCTGCCTGAGAATGCAATAACTTTAAATGATGAATCAAAGGCAGGGAGCTGCACGATATCTATCATCCCCCAGACAGATAGACTGAAACAGTGGTGTGGTATATAGAGGAAGCAACAGACAGCAAAATGAGATGGGCCATCTTTGACTGTAGATACAACGCCCCAGCAAGCTCTGTGTGTGTCTCTGTGTGTGTGTGTGTGTTCATTTGTGTGTGTGTGTGTCTGATGATGATGAACCGGCTGGCCGTCACCTGGTGCCCTGCCACGGATGTCATCAGCTTGAGTTGACCCACAGGACCGATCTGTGAATATGCAAAACGTGAAGGGTAGTGGAATCTAGAATGGTATCATTGGGGGGTTGGTCAGGGCATTCAGGACGGTGTTGGAACATTCCGGGCGGTACCCGTGCCAGCCGGCCATCAGAGCGCTTGGGGGTGGGGGGGGGGGGGTGGTCGGGGGGGTGGGGGGGGGTGCTGGGCTGGGCTGGGGGCGATCAGTCGTTATTCTCCTTCCGCACGCTCAATATGAATGTGATTAGAAGACTCCAAATTGCTTCTGGGCAAAGCTTTTAGCTCCTCGTTCGTCCACTATCACCCCCCCCCCCCCCCCCCCCCCCCCCCCCCCCCTTGGGCCCCTCCCTCTCTCACTCGTCCGAGTGGTTGTCTCCCCCGTTCAGCCATTAGACCGTGAAAGGTCTGCTGGATGTGGATTACCTCCATCGCGAGGGACGCCGCTACTCCATTTTCACCATCACCGCCAATGTAATCATCACCATCATTTACGGATCCATTTGGACCGGCCTCGCATGCCGAGCGAAGGCGCAGCCCCTTTGCTAAATGCGTGCTGAGCAAGAATAAATGTTGCAGCGGGGGCGGTCGCACGACATGACGAGCAGCCTCTTAGGTGCTCGGCGGTGTGTGTGTGTGTCTCTCTCTCTCTGAGTGTCAGGGCCCGGAGAGGTCAGCGTTCTGTCTCATCGCATTACGGCGCGTGCGAGGACAACGTCGGCGGCGTCGGCGGCATCATTGCATTACCGCGTCAATCTCCGGGACATTATGCAGGCCGCTTCCAGTTTGACGGAAGCAGCCATCATGAAGGCGGTCTCTTTCTTTGAAAGGGTGGGGGGTGGGGGGGGGGTAGTGGGAGGGTTACACAGAAGGGGCAGATCATTACTTGGCCACCTCTTCTATGCTAATTCCTATTAAGGAGCCTTGAGGCTGATGCGGGTGCTCCAGCCAGCTGAGGGGGCTGAGAGAGGGGGGGGGGGGGGGAGTGGGGGGGGGGGGGAGGGAGTGGGGGAGTGGGGGAGTGGGGGGGGGGGCTCGTCTGCGGCAGCCTGGCTCCAGCGCCCTGGCGCTCTGCGGCCCCAGTGATGGATCTGCTCCGCATCGACCCCTGACCCCCGGGACGCTGCGCAGCGCCACCCCCCACCCACCACCCCCACCCCTCCCACTCGCTGATACGACCCGCACGCGATAAAGCACAAAGGCACATAAACATCCAGTGCGCGCACACAATAATACACACACATACAATAATACACACACTGGCACACGATAATACACACACACAATAATACACGCGCACAATAACACTAAAATACACACACGTACGCATAAACATCCAGTGCACACCCACAATAATACACAGACAATAATACACAGACAATAATACACACACGCCCACAAAATAATACACGCACACGCGCACACAAACATCCAGCACACGCGCACACACGCGCTCACGCGCAGCGCGCAAAGCAGAGCTCTGATTTATACATGCTGATATGACACGGCCTCTTCATAAGCCGTTATCAATCACTGTCAATAACGGTCGTTCTCGATCAGTTCCCTCTTCCACAGTCGGCAGACTGCGAGGACAGAGTCTGGCGGAGAATCGTCGTGATAATATGCCCGGGAGATCATCTCACAGCCCCGGTCAGCTCTCAGAGCCATGTGACCATGTCAATTAAGAGCAGAGCGCATGATGGACGCCCCCCTCCCCCCCCCCCCCCCCCCCCCGCAGTCAGCTCAGGGAACGTTCCGGAGAGGAGGAGCGAGGGGGGGCGAGGGCGGAGGGACATCCGCCGGCGCCCGTCAGAGTGAGATACGCTCCCCCAGCTTAGCCCCCCCCCCTCCCGCCCCCCCGGGTCTAGCACACCATGTAGCCGCGGTGCGGTTGGGCACGGTTGAAGCTAATGCCCGCCCACCCCCCCTCGCAGGCACGTTGGAGGCGGCGGGGGCGGGGTGGGGGGGTTCATGCGTGCAGCGGCGTGACAACTGCTCAGCCCCGGAGCTTCACCGCGGCGAGCCTGTCACTCGGTCGCCGCCCCAGTGACACAGGAACGAGGACTGTGGGGGGGGGGGGGGGGCAGCCTCTCTCTCTCTGGAGCCCGCCAACCGCCCACCACTGAACCCAAAACTCCACCCTCGCTTCTGGAAGGTGCCGTCGCCTTGAGTGAGATGTGTACGCACCGACCCCTCGTTGACAACGAGTCAGTCTTATACATCGTAAAAAAAAGCCCTCTTAACATTTACATTGTTGTCATTTAGTAGACACTCTTATCCAGAGCGACTTACAGTAAGTACAGCGACGTTCCCCCTGAGGCAAGTAGGGTGAAGTGCCTTGCCCAAGGACACAACGGCAGCCGGGGATCAAACCGGCAACCTTCTGATTACTAGCCCGATTCCCTAACCTGCTCAACCACCACCTGACTCTCCCTTAACGCTGTTAAGTCGTCTCCTTTTCCCTGTACAGGTGACGCCTCTGGGCCACCTTGAAGAGGCTTTTATTTACGGG
Source organism: Hypomesus transpacificus (assembly GCF_021917145.1). Taxonomy (NCBI): domain Eukaryota; kingdom Metazoa; phylum Chordata; class Actinopteri; order Osmeriformes; family Osmeridae; genus Hypomesus; species Hypomesus transpacificus. Next base: position 177,387 of record NW_025813732.1, on the reverse strand, counting down.
CGCTTCAGGCTAGGACTCCCCCCCCCCCCGCATTCCTGTCGGGTCGCTGAGAAGCAACTTCATTATAAAGACACAGTTTCAATTAGATAAACAGTGATTTGTGGGCCTGTGGAGTTCCCCGCATGACTGAGTGGGCCTCCTGTTGTTGCAGCGCTCTCATCTAATTGCTTCAGCAGACAGGAGGAAACTAAGGGGGTCAAGTGCTGCCGAAAAGAATCCCCTGCACCCATTAACCCCCCTTCCCCACCCAGGGATGCGGGTGACGGGGAGCCCGACTGTGTCTGGGCTCGATTCTCTCACCCACTGGGCTGCAGACAGACTTCCGATGCCCCAGTGCTCCTCCAGGTGGACAATCACAGCTGCAGGCCATGGGCTCGTCCCAGCCCACGATCCCTGTACAGAGGCCTGGCCTGTGGGGGTGTCTGGGGGTGGTTGAGCTCTCGTCTTGGCGAGACACTGGAGAGGTAAGCAACAGACGGTCTCTGAGGGGCCGGATCACAGTATCAGGCAGCCTCCGTCTCATAGCCGGTCAATACCTTCATCCCGAGTGGCGCTTGTGTGGGTCTCGCTCTCCTCTCCCTCTCTATACACACACAGTACACACATACTTGGCACACACACACACACACACGGCCCGCTCTCCAGCGTTCGCTATCGTTGCCTGCTCTTCCTCCTCTCTCCGCTTCCTTCGCTCTCCCCCGTTCACCCCCGGAGAAAGAATACCGCCGTTACCGAGTTGACTCGTTTTTTTCCACAAAGCTATTTTAATGTTGGGGGGTGGGGGGGGGGGGCCAAGGGGAGGACTGTTCATTACATTTCCTAAATGTCGAGCCCATTGATCGTGGCCCGGGCCAGTCACTGATAGATGGCCCAGACATTCGCGAAGCCCACCAGGAGTCACCCAGCCTGAAGGGAGGAGGCGTTGTATGTAGTAGCAGTTTTATGGGATAATACTTTATGGCGCTATAGGCTGCCGCCGTGGCAAGATGGTTAGCAGGCACCGGCCTTTGGAGAGTACATTTGAATCGGGAAGCAATACTTACAACCCTTCTCGATGGGGGATGTGTTTATTACGGAGCGCCTGTCATTGGTGAGCGCGTGGATGCTTCGCTTGGGTTTACCCTTGTGACTCGCGATCGAGATCGCGGCAATGCTAATCCCGTTTTCCGCTGCTCCGTTACACCGACGGGAACGTTTTCTTGCAGTCTTTCCAGATGGTTCCTGTGGTGTATTTTCCCAAATAAGCACGCAGTAAACTGTCAGCTGTTTGCTTCAAACACACTCTTTATTCAAGTCAAACATCATACAGCCGGGAGTCAAGTGGCTGAGCGGTTGGGAACCGGGTTCGATTCCTGGCCGTGCCCAACGACGTTGTGTCGTTGGGCAAGGCACTTCACCCTACTTGCCTCGGGGGAATGTAACTGTACTTACTGTAAGTCGCTCTGGATAAGAGCATCTGCTAAATGAGTAAATGTAAGCTGAGAAGACTACGGCACAACAGAGTATCCAAAAGTGCGAACTCGATTTTAATACGTCACAGTTCCGTTCATGTTGGTTCCTCGCGGTTCAGGCTTGCTCGTCCGTGCTGCTGTGTGTTCGATGCGGACGACCGAGACCGGAGGCTGGAACATTAGGTCAGGAGGTTTCCTTGCTCACAATGAGCTAAAACCTCCACGACTTGCATTATTCAGCGCTGGTTTCACTGTACGCGTGTGCCCTACGGCGACAGAGAGGTCTATGAACACTCCGACATATCTAGTCTCCCCATTTTCCGTGCACCCGTGGGACGGTATCCCCACCGTCCGTCCTCGCAACCCAGGAACACCGATTTGGCGGTACGCGTGCTTGTCAGGGTAACCACGTCGTGCACACGTCAACATGTCAGGTCTTCGTTTGCTGCTGTGTGGGAAGCATTGTTCTGGTCCACTCAGACCAGCGAGGATGAAGACCTGGGGCTGTGGCTTCTCGCTTCTGCTCATGTGAACAAAACACTGTTTGCATTTCTAATGAGCGGCGCTCTGAAAGGCACTCTGTGGTAATTGCGGAGGCGGGGGGGGCAATGCACATAAACAAAAACACCACTGGCTGCACACCCCCCCCCCCCCCCCCCCCCCTAATTGTAGTTACGGTAATGTGGGGATGCCACCCCGCTGCATGGCCCCAGCTCAGAGAGAAGGAGGCAGGGCAGGGACGACCAGTAATCCGGCACTTTCCGGGCAGGTAATTCCCTTCAGAGTTAGGGTAGCACATCTCAATATATACGTTAGCTAAGCTCATTCTGAAGGCAAATATAGGCAATGGAAATATCATGGAAATATATGGTAATATCCTGGACATTCATAGTAAAATGCAATACCTCCAACTTGTATACAATGTACCATAATATATGGTAGCACATGCACATGTATCAGTTTAGCTTATTCTGATTGCATCCAATGAACACTTGTTCTAAGGTGGAACCACAGTAAACCTAGAGGCAAATGTGCCAGGCCACCCAGGGCCCCAGCATGTTCTGATCGACTGAGAATCCATTGCGACATGACAGTAAGTTAGAGGAGAGAGGTGTCATTTCCAGTCTATTTTCAGCCCCATGTATAATTTAGTATTGAGAGCTATTTCCAGGACATCTTGCAGATGCAGATGGAGAGAGATGGAGAGCAGAGAGGAGGAGCGAAAGAGAGACAAAGATGGAGGGTGGGGGAGATGTTGGGGGGGAGGGTGGGGAAGAGGCTAGGGTGGGGGAGGGAGGGAGGATGGGGGGGAGGGAGGATGGGTGGGGGGGGGGTTTGCATCTGAAGAGGTTGGTGATAAGGAGGTAATTCGACATTGCAAGCCCTTTCTGTTTTTGTGTGTTCTCCCTCCCTCCCTCTCTCTCTCTCTCTCTCTCTCTCTCTCTCTCTCTCTCTCTACCTCTCTGTCTCTCTCCCTCTCTCTCTCTCTCTCTCTCCCTCTCCTCTCTCTCTCTCTCTCTCTCCCTCTCCTCTCTCTCTCTCTCCTCTCTCTCTCTCTCTCTCTCTCTCTCTCTCTACCTCTCTCTCTCTACCTCTCTCTCTCTACCTCTCTCTCTCCCAGTCTGTTTTCCCATCTGTATCGGGGTGTGCAGACAGGCGCGGAGAGGCCAGTAAGCTCGTCGTCACCGTGTCCAAAGTGGGAGTAAATTCCCCTGGTCTGTGACAGCAATCAGATTGGGCCACCCTGCTTGGGTCACCAGCAGTCACCTTTCTGTATGACATCTCAACTAGCGCCTCGCAGCACAGCTGGCATAGGTGAAATGACGTCGAGGGCCAAAAATAACACTTCCCACCCGCCACAGATACATCCAGCCTTTTGAGCGAATAGCTAGCACTCGCCTCCAACTTGGACGACATTTGGGCCGGAGAACGTTTTTTTCCCTCTGCTTTAGTCGAAACTTCCGTTTCAGGGTGCGTGACCAACCGTAGCCCTCTGCCAGGAAGATATCTGAAATGCCAACCTCAGGGGAAGTGAACTTGTCTGTGTTTGTCCACACGGGGTGAGCTTTTGAGTCTCCTCACCATCCGCCAGGGCCCAAGAAGAATGGAGACAGGAAGTCAATAGTGGAGCTAATTGTCAGTTCTCGATGGGAAGATTCCAGAGAGTCCACATCCCCTTGGTCGTCCCGCCTCAGGTGACATGATTTATGGAGTTCCCCCTGAATAAGTAATCACCCTTCCGCAAACAGCTCTGCGCGTGCGAGAGATGGAGGGAGCAAGGACTGGGGTGTCGGGGTTGGGACGTGAGGGTAGAGGAGGGAGGGAGGAGCGAGAGATGGTTAAATGAATGGATGGGCTGAGGCGGAGGGAGGGAGGGATGTGGGGAGGAGAGGGAGGGTGGGGTAGGAAAAGAGAAGGGAGAGGGGAAACAACGTGGCAGGCGGGCGAGGATGGGGATGGATGGAGGGAGGGAGGCATCAGCCAAGACGGATGGGTGAGGCAGGGGAGATGGAGCGGAAGAGGCAGGGGAGATGGAGGCAGGAGGCAGGGGAGATGGAGGCAGGAGGGTTAGAGGGAGCTGCAGCGAGAGGCGACGCCTCATTACCTCCAACAGGTCAAAGGACTGATGGAGCCAGGTCTCTCTAGTGACTGAATGGGGCTGCTCCAGTGCCTGCTATCATAAATATGAAAGCGCTTCTTCATACACGCATGCATGCACACACACACACACAGACACACACACACACTTGAGCGCATGCACACACACACACACACACACACACACACACACACACACAGACTGTGTGTAGAATTAGGAACAATTCTAGGAAGTTCTCTGCAAGCTACTGGAAGTTCTGGACTAGAGGGAGATAAGCGGGGGGGGTGTTTAGGGGGGGGAGGGTGTATTTCCATTCTTTTGAGGTTTTTTCCCAAAACGCTAACTCACCACATAAAACATTTCTTTGTCTCTGTTCCCCATATTCTGTTTGTTCACACCCAGAATTTCACCACGGTAGCAAGACTGATCTGCGTCGGCCTACGTGCTCAGCACTCCAGGAGGTAGTCTTCATCCGTACGGCGTTTCACAGCGAACGATACTCGACAGGCCATTACGCTAGCTGGAACAGTGAGGAGACACGCGCCGCCAAGATTGCGTGGCTAGGCGCACACGCTAATAGCTCGCTGAAAACGTACCTGGTGCTCCCGGCTAGCTCGTCCGCTCCAAATTGGACGTGGTTAAGCTGGCTTTCATCGCCGGCAATCTGAGGGATTGGGCGAGTTGGAAAGTTCGCTAGGTCCCTTCACCCCCTGCGGCCATAAAATAAATAAAAAGAGGCTCATTTTGACATTGTCACTGTTCCCGCCTGGCCGTGAAACAGCACAATGTAGAGACAAGCTCCAATACAAATGCCCCAGAGGACCACCTTCTGCACAAAAGGCAGCCTAAATCAAGTGCACCTCATGTGTTCCGTGTCACTTATTACTTTTAGGAGCATCGGGAGGATGCTAGCCATTTTGGAAGACCCTCATTACTAAGATATAGATACAATCAGTTATCGACTGGATAGGTCTTCATGGTGCTATTCTAGCTGTTGCATTCAAACCAAATTGCGAATAGCTTCTTGGATAAGCAGGGCACACCAGTCAGGCATAAGTCGTTTGGTTGCCTGTTCAATGAAGCAGATCCCGGCTAATGTGACTCAACTCATGCTGTGCATATTCAAGAGCAGTCTTTAAAAAGAATACGTTATGTCATGTGTAGTGTCGAGCAGTGGTTTAGGGACGGTTTCAGCAATGCCCCATTAGCACATTAGCGTGTCATCTTAGAGGACTCTCAAGAGGAAGGGAATTATTTGTGTTTTTTTTTTTTTCTTCAGCCAGCTGTGGTCTTTTGGTCAATTAAGGCGAGTTAATTCAGCACCCAACAGGATTACTGACCTAGGTCTGACACGTAACTGTCATTATTGAATATGACTAGCTAGGTACGTGAAGGAAACTGAGATAAATGGGCAAACACACAGAAACACATTCCCATCTTTCCAGACCACCCACACAGCCTGACCTAATACGACACCACCACCAAACTGAACAACGCAGGAAGAGGCACCTTTCATCTCCTCCAGAAGAACAAATAGATTCACTTTTTTTTTTTCTTCTGCCTTTTCTACTTTATAGACACGCAAAGCATTCTGGGAAGGCTTCTGTGATTTTTTTGAGGGCTCCCTTTGTCTCACCCACGTTCCTTCTACTCTGTCTCTTACACACGCATACACACACACACAAATACACACACACACACACACAAATACACACACATACACACGCACACTCACACGCTGGTGCTAGAATCATAGCGGTGAGAGCTGCTGTATTATTTTCCACTTCTCTTGCTCATCTCTATTCAATATTCTGGTCGGGGAAGATATTCATTTTACAGAACCAGGTCACCGCCAAAATCAGGTCACAGGAATGGAGAAAACAAAGCAAAATACAACAACAGTCGCAAAAAAAAGTACAAAAACAAACAAGTGAAACGGAAAGCTACATGGGTAGAATATACCCATTTGTGGTTGGGGAAGGTAAGGGCGGCAAATGGGAGGCTGCTGTGTTTGTATTCCATACTTTGTCACATATTGCGACGTACTGTATTGCTTCACTGCTGAACTGGTAATCTGCTATTTATTGCGACGCTCTGTCCTTGTACTGTCCTTCCTACCAAGCTGCGGTGTTTGATCTAAGGGACTGATTATAGGAATCAGTGTGTGTGTGTGTGTGTGTGATAGTGGGAGGGGGCAGTGTGTGTGGGTGTGTGTGTGTGAGGGCCAGTGTGGTTGTGTATGCGTTCAGGATAGATCACACAAAAGAGGGAGAAATGATTGCAGGGAAAGGAGCTAAGGACGGTTACAGACCAGGAGAGGCGAAGGACAGGCTGCAGACTGAATCTGAGTGAGAGATAGACAGAGAGAAAGAGAAAGCGAGAGAGGGGGAGAGAGAGAAGATTAGGAGGCAATATCAGCCTGTCCATCAACGTCACAGTGCCTGGGTCCAGTAAGCCGTCTCATATATCCGTCTGGGAGGACGGACGGACAGACAGACAGACCGCTGCTGCCTGCCTGCCTGTCTGTCTGTCTGGGCCTTTGATTTCACCCCTCATCCCACCACATCCTGTCTCTCTCCTCAATCTAACTCCAGAGTATTTTGATGATCACGCTGTGAATCATTTAGAGGTGCTAAATTTAACTCAGTCTGGGCTGATCCTAGTGTGATTAACAAGGTCATGTATCTAGCCAGGTATAAGCCCCTTAGTCAGACATTTGTAATACCAAATAATTGGCTCTCTGCCCACTATGCTAATGAATCTAGTGTTGAGGAGTTTGGGGGAGAGAGAAACTTAGGCCGAGACTACCTGAGGGGGCCTTGAAGGCTCTTCCACAGACTCGCTTTAATTGGTGGATTAGAATAAATGCTTTTAGGAATATTCCGAGTTCAATAGAGCACAGCAGACCACCAAGCTAGACCAGAACACAAAACAGAGAGACCACCAAGCTAGACCAGAACACAAAACAGCAGAGAGACAATCAGACTTAGAGAGACCGTCAGACTAGATCCGGGAACTGAGGAGAGAGATCACCATGTTACTGTAAACCGGGATCCGGGACAGATCTGGACCACTTTAAGACCAGTAAGATTATGGGGAGTCAAAACATTTTGGGGGATGGATCTAAATTTGATGGATCTCAAGTCAACCATTAGACCAAGAAAGCATCTTCATATATTTGCATGTCATGCATAAGATTGTGATTCTACGTCAAGAACATGGAACCAATACTAGTAGCTCATCTCACTGCCAGTATAAGTTTTTTTAAATGGTGTTTTTGCAAAACGCGTGTGACACTTCAGAGACGGAGGGTTTAGTGGTGTCAGTGCAATTTTGTGAAAGTGACTGGCTATCTGATACAAGGTAAATAAGGGGTGGAGTGGGGGGGGGGAAGTATCATTTCCATTTTCTGAGACAACCTCTTGTCCTTCAATTTATTTTAATGTCAATGCTGACATTCTGTGTATCGTCTTGTTCTGGGGTGTTTGATGGGAAAAAATCGAAATGGCACCTTGCATAATGACAACAGTCAGTTTGAGATGAAAATGAAGGATTTACACACATCCACAGTTCTTTTCTGTGGGTGGCTGGTTGAAGATGATGATGATGAGGATGGCAATGAGGAAATAGTATGATTAATCCTCAATCCCACCGACTTTTTTTCACAAGCGATTCTTTCACATTTCACTCCGAAATAGGACCTCGAAATAGAGTTAGAGATGTCTGCAGTCAGTAAATTATTAAAGTCAGCATTTTTCATTTGACTAAATGTGCTCTTCTGGCTCCTCATCAGAATAAGTTTCTCTGGAAGACCTATCTATCTACCTATCCGCAACTTTCTCGAAAGATATGCCATCAAAGTCCCCCCAAAAAAGAATCAAAACACAGCAGAACATTCAGTCCCAAGTCGTGATGAATCATTTGGGGACGGCGAGGGGATTGCGCACATAAAGGACAATTGGCTCAAGCAGCAGTGGCATCGATTTACCTTTCTGCTCACGACTGAAAGAGACGTGGCAGAGAAGTTGACAAATCCATGTCCCTCAGCCAGTCGGGGGGGAAACCATAACACGCTAACCATGACAAATGGACCGCGGCCCTCTTTACGTTGGGCTAACTAAGGAGGGTGGACTGGAGGTGCTCTTCCACGGCAGTCGAAACCAAAGGCATGACACGTCATTTAGCATCGTGCCTCCATCCATCCTCTTCGCAATCACTTAGGTCGAGGCAGGGACACTATTAGGAGGGGAAGTTTAGCTGGAGGGAAGTCCGTCTGTCTGCGATATTGATATGGATGTTTCCTAAAAAAAAAAATCGACACCAGAATTTGGATGGGGGAGGTACGTTTTGGCTCTGGTCCAAAACAGTTAGCGATGAAAAAGAAGGGAGGAAACGAGAAAAATGGGGGTGAAGAGGAGATAAGGGGATCGGGGGGGGGGGGGCCGGAGGGGGGGGGGGGGGGGATTGGCTGAGGGCCAGAACAGAGACCAGGAGCGTTAGCATCCGGTAGCCTTCGTGAGACGGGAGAGAGGTTTTTTTTTCCGCGGGGCTGTCACGCAGCGCCGCGCTCCGAGTGTCTGTCGAGGGTAGCGGCAGCTGTTCTCAGCCGTCCGTCTCGGCGGTGCTCGCCTCTTTCACACCCGTCTACCTTTATAGCTCGTCGGCATCTGCCTCGTCCCGCACTCGCAGACTTGACGAGTCTTCCAGGGATGATATTCTTTCGCAAATGGAAAGGCATAAAACAAACCAGGCGAGAGCCCCCAACCCCCCCCAGCCACGCACCAGTAAACCCAACAGCGTTGGCCGTACAAACAGAAACCAGTTATCCTGGGGTTTTTTTGTGTTTTTTTTTTATTAAGCCCAGAGAGACCCTTGAAGGCGCACAGAGAAGCGGAACTCTCCAGATGGAGGCGGGGTTACGACGGGGTTGACCGTTTGCCTTCAAACCCCCACCTCCCCAGCTAATGACAAACCACCCATTTGGGTCGATCTTCGAATTGGTCTTGCACCTGCCACACGTCTATGTCCCCCCCCCCCCCCCCATCCGCTGAACGTGTTACTTTCCCTTTGCGGTAGAATGAGCGAGGTGCTCCTGAGAGAGAGGGTATTGTCCACAGAAGACCTACAGGACTCAGAAGACACTTAGATCGATAGGGGCAGGCGGTGGGCGTGCATGTACAATAGAGGCCTACTTTGTTGGAAATCGTTGGAAGCACACTGAATATTATTGATTGTCGGTGGTCGTGTTGTGTCAGGGTGTGAGGTCTCTTAACCCCCCACAGTTGCCGCACGATGTTGTTTTCCGTCATCGTGACTGGAACATTCCTAATCTCACAAAGGCGCATGCTGTCCTGTAGAAGATGTGGAGACACGTTCCATTTGGGTACAGGAAGTTCCTAGCCTGGCTGCCAGCCCAACTTAGCCCCGCCCACAACACATTTTTGGGGGTCGGGAAGTTGGGTCTGGAGAACCTCGGTTGGGAAAAAACTACGTCCGAACAGGAGCTGTTCGGACCAATCAAATTGTCAGGGCGGGCTTTATACGATGATGGACAGATGATCACCAATAACGTAATCAACCACATCACCAAAGAGTGCTTGGGTTGAATTCGTTTTCAACAAACAACATATTACGTTGCTCTGATTGGTTGTAGGTCTATCCAAGTGAGCGAAGAGGCATAAGTTCGGTTGAAACACGCCCCATACTCACAGCCCAACGGAGGTTTCTCAGACTCATATTCTGACCAGAAAATTATGAGCATGACAACGTCAGGCTAGGAAGTTCTATTCCCAGAGGCACAATGTGAATGGAGACGGAATGCCTTATGGTATACTGTGAGACACACACATGCACACTCACACACAAGCCAGCATTCATGTATGCACACACACATGCACGGACACACACACAAACACAAACTCCCAAACAGACACACAATTACGTCAGATGTGTTGAAAAACCAGGGAACTTAATGATATTCAGTTTTTAAGAAACTCCGGAGACGAGTGTTTGTGTTATAATTACCAAAGTTGTCATACATAATGATCCAACTTTCTCTTTTTTTCTTTCTTTCTCTCTTTCACACACACACACACACACAAACGCACACACACACACACACACACTCACTCATTCACACATACACTTCCCCTAGATACACACATTAATTGACTCAGTTTCCAACTCGTCGAACAGGCGCAGAAGGAACTTGTATCAAATTTAATAGTGTTAATACTGCCAAGGGGGGAGGGGGGAACTGAAAAAAACAGCCCAGTGCTAAATATTGAGAATTCAATTAACCACATTGGCTTTGGAGGCACAGTCCATCTGAACACAATTGCACGGACATTGCCAAGCTCCTTCTGCCTCCCTTGGTCTTAAGTTGAGGCATTCATATTCACACACCCTTTAAGTCACAGCTGTAAGCTTACAAACACGTTTTTATTCTAAGATGAATTACCATACTGTCTTCTCTAATATGTGCGTGTGTGTGTGTGTGTCTATGCGAGCATGTGTGTGTCCTACGTTCTCCGAGCCGTTTGCCTTCCATCTACCCAGCATGCATTGTTCATAATGAGGCCCCTGGGAGCCGGTACATTGATTCCCAGACTGTTCCCAGCGCCGTCTGACTCTCAAGCCCTGCGTTTTGGCGAGCGCGCCAGGATGAGAACAGAGAAGGCCTAGCGTCATCGTTCTGTGAAGTTCGCAAATGTATTCCTTTTCTTTATCCATCCTCGGGTCCGGAGGGGTTCAGCCGGCGCGCGCGTGCCATCATTTGTGACTCACTCGCGAGAACGCGGTCATGTGACTGAACGCTGGACTAGTCCCTGCATGGCCTGATGTGACGGCTGATTTGTGTGTTTTCAAGCAGCTGTTGAGAAGCTGTTTTTTTGCGGAGGTAGCAACGTCTGGCACAGAGACGTCCATCCCACATTGCAATCCTGAGGGACTAAACTTCACGCTTTAAGTTTACTTCATTGAATGTTCAGCATGTGGTACATTTTAAGTTTCTACAATATGTTCGACATTTTGTAGGAAATATGAAAATTGTATTAAGCTCTCATTTCATTAATTTAAAGTGTATTGTAGTATAGTCTTTTCCCACTGTTTTAACCATCAATAAGTTATTTTTTGTGATGGAGGACAAATAACCTGCTGACGGAAAATAAACTTGTGAACTAGAAACTAAAGTTATCGTTCAACAATTCTCTACCCCATTTAAGTTTGCTCTTTTTTGCTAATTTACAGGGTAAAGTAGAGGAGGGAGGAGAACGTTTATTTAAAGCCCTGTTTGAAGAAGCACTGACAGTAGCCGGAACCACAAGGCTTCAAGAGCATTAGGCCAACTGCTGTCTGTACAGCCACAGAGATAGTCAAAAACAGTGATATAGAATGGTTTAAAGTAGCCAACCCAATTGGCCAGCCAGTCCATCCTAGCTCCGGCTAAGTCAGGTTATCCCAGCCTAGCCCAGCCCAGAATAGCCCGGTCTAAAATATGACTGATTGACAGACAAACTGACCTACTGAGATCTGATTAATGCAGCTGGACACACATCTGCGCGGAAAACATCTGCACACATCTTTTTTTTTTTTATCCTCCGATAAGCATCTTTTAAGACATGGAACTGCAGAGGGGACAGATAAAAGGAGACAGGGAGGAGGGGGGAGACACGTTTGAAAAGAGGGGAACAGGTAAATAGAGGGGAAAAGAGTGAAGGAGCAAGGAACAGATTGTAAGATAGATAAAGAGATTAGGGAGAGATGACCAGAAAGTGGGAGAGAGAGAGAAGGAGAGATAAGAGGAGGATTTAAGTCCGATACAGCCTATTGATCTGACACCTTTCAATCCCGCTGCCTTTAGAAAAGGAGCGTATCTCTGAGAGCCCGACGGCTTGCGAGGCTTTTTCTTCTTCTTCTTCTTCTTCCTCTCCAGGAAGCGTAAACGGCCAAGTCAATTGTTTTCATTAAAAAAAGGAAGGTGGAGGACGTGGCGGTGAGGAAGTGAGGGACGGAGATACAACTGTGTGTCCTGGAGCCAGTGCCAGAGGCATCCATTATCGCCGGGTCCCCATCTGTCACTGGCTGAGGGGGGGGGGGGGGGGGGGGGGTTCCTGTTGTTACGGCGACGAGTTGACACTCTGAATGCAGCATCAACACTTTGCTACTGCGCTGAAGCCCATGAAGCAGCCTGAAGAGACTGACCGCTGTGAGGGAAAGGATCCGGAGGGACAGGACACTGGAGACCGAGGGAGGCGAGGCAGGACACACGGAGGCAGAGGAGACAGGACACTGGAGACCGAGGGAGGCGAGGCAGGACACACGGAGGCAGAGGAGACAGGACACTGGAGACCGAGGGGGATGAGGCAGGACAGGTGACGGAGAGGGGAGAGAGGAGGCTGGAAGTAGAGAAGACAGAGGCAAAAATGAGACTGAGCGAGTGGCGAGGTGGGAAATTTTTTTAGGAAAGAGAACAAATCAGAGAGACACAAGAAGAGAATGAGTGAAAAGTAGAGCAGTGCAAGAGGGAGAGGATGAAAGGATGAATCAGAGAGAGGGAAGGTAAAAATAAATAAAACATGGTTGACACAAAGCCAAAGAAAGAGTGGTAGAGAGAGAGAGAGAGAGAGAGAGAGAGAGAGAGAGAGAGAGAGAGAGAGAGAGAGAGGGAGCTGGAAGGGGTTCGGCCTCAGTTGATTACGACCATTCTATTGTTTGCAGATTAGCGCACGGCATTTGTGGAGAGATCATCAGTTCATAATTCAGCCCTGGACTGTGTGTGGTTGCATGTGTTTGCATAGGAATCGAGCACGCAACAGCTTTGGCAGTGTTCTTTTCACAGTAGCAATCATCACAAGTCAACAGTGTTGATGGAAAAGATGAGTACTGATTCAATTTGGGAATGGATGGAGGGGGGGGGGGGGTCATTTAAATATTGGAGTCTTGACTCGAACTCTGCTCTACACCTGAGAGGGGAGGAAGACAATCCCACGGGACACAGGAACTAATAGGATTCAAGCGATTCTCCGTGGATTCAGGTAATGCTTCGGCACAAAGATGAGATAATCCCTCCGGTGGACGGCGGAACCGAGCGAGAGGCTTGCCGCTCACGGACTCTGGAGGGGGGGGGCCCGTCTGCGCCTCCCTGGCTGCCCACGGAGCCGTCTCAAGCCGGGAGTCAGGTGGCTGAGCGGTGAGGAAATCGGGCTAGTAATCTGGAGGTTGCCAGATCGATTCCCGGCCGTGCCAAATGACGTAGTGTCCTTAGGCAAGGCACTTCACCCTACTTGCCTCGGGGGTAATGTCCCTGTACTTACTGTAAGTCGTTATGGATAAGAGCGTCTGCTAAATGACTAAGTAAATGTAAGCTAGCTCGTCATTTCTACGTCACTGACGCAGCGAGGAAGAAAGCGATCAGTGAGTTGAACAGCAGCTGCTGGAAGCTAGCGGCCCTGCCAGGACTGTTCGCATTGTAAGCCAGGGCGAGGCTAGAGTCTAGTATTGTGCCAGAGTCTAGTATTGTGCCATGTGCTAGTGTTTAGCCCTGGCCTGGGTGTTGCGTCTATTGTATGTCAGGGCCTGGGACAGTCTCTAGTGTCTGCCATTGCCACGGCACGCCATTGGAATAGTGTCTACAGTCAGGGCTATCTTGACAAGCGGACGGTTACACTAGAAGAGGATAAAAGACAGTAGAGTCTGGATCAAATAGAGCCTAAAGTAGTCTAAGGGAGGTTTCAGACCATTTCAACTGGAGGGGAGGGCACGATGGGGCCAGTTACATAAAACATGATTGTTGTCCTATAGTTTTCTTCACTGCATTGCAGGCATTAACAGGCAAAAGACCAAGTTTATAATCATTCAGGCTCTACATTTAGTTGGGCCACAAGGGGGTACAAATCTTGTTGTCACAGGGGCACCGGCTGATGAACTGGTCCCCGGATGATTGCATCAGTATAACTAGATCAAGTGCAGAGCTGCCGGGGTAGTTCTTGGGCAGGGCGTGTAGGTCGGACAGGGGAAAAGCATGGGTGAGCACAGCCCTAGAAATGCCTCATCCCTGGCTACTGAGATCCAGGCAGAGCCCGCTTCTGAACGGATGCTGTTGAGAAGAAGACCAGCAGCTGCGATACATCCACACCACTAATTGGACCAGTTTACCCCAGACCGGTCACTCGAAATGAGTTTACAGCTCAATATGTAAACTCGAAAAGAACAATTCTCTCTCTCTCTTTCCCTCCCTCCCTCTCTCCCTCCCTCCCTCCCTCCCTCCCTCCCTCCCTCCCTCCCTCCCTCCCTCCCTCCCTCCCTCCCTCCCTCCCTCCCTCCCTCCCTCTCTCTCTCTCGCTCCCTAGCATTTGGAAATAGATGTGTCTCATTAAGCTTAAGTCTCGATGACAGGCAGCGCAGTGGGGGGGGGGGGGGGGACAGAGCCCCCTGAACAGGGTTCTGGTTTCCAGATGTCCGCCACACGGGACGTGAGTGACTGGGCTGCGGCATGTTTGGAAACGATCGCACGCCGGTGCACCCGTACGTAAGCAGACAGTTTCACACACACACACACACATACACACATTCAGACACACAATGTCCAGACACACACACAAACACCAAGAATGGCTGACGTCAGAGAGCTTGTTTTTCCAAGAAGCACGTGCAGATTTCGACATGATTTTAACTATTTCTCCCCTGTAATGATCTGGAGGCTGTGCAACCCATGAATACAGAATGTATCCCTCTCCACTTTAGTAAAGCCAAATATGCTAATGAACTTTGCACCCCCACTTTGCGCTGAAAATACACCATTGAATATTAATTTGACAGCACATTTTGACTTGAACAGCCCTTTGAGGTTGGAGATGTAATACTCACGGTTATTCGCCTTCTGTTTAACAGCAGGAGAGCAAACTGAAAATATACAGGGAAAAGTGCAGTCAACGACAGGCTTCGAGAATGACATTTCGAGTTTGGTTGAAGCCATTACAAACAAATCAGCTTCCTCCCCAAATGAGGAGCACTCCTTTAGCCTATTAAGACTCGGTGTATCGGGCGACGTGACAAAATGAAAGCCAAAATGACAGCAAAGGGGGCGGCCATATTTGTTTTTTGTTTTTTTTGTTTGTTTTTTCACACACCTCGTTTGTCTTTCTCCCCTCGAGCGCCCGGCTACACCCGCCACTCCCTCTTCGCCACGGGAATCAATCTAGGAGCCGCCGTCTGCTCACCTCCACCGACGCTCTGACATGTGGACATGGCCGGCGGGTGGGGGGAAAGATGGATCGAGGGGCGAGGGAGATGGATGGGCTGGTGGGTGAAGGAGCAGGGCAAGGTGGAGTAGGGGATTGATCAGACTGTTTGGTGGCAGGCAGAAGGCTGTCTCCAAGTGTGTGTGTGTGTGTGCGTGTGGCAGAGGATGTCTGAGAGGGTTTAAAGTCTCTTTTGAAACTTCTTCTCACTGAGATCGATACATTAGCACTCAGAGAGACTAGCAGAAGTGTGCCTGTGTGGACAAAGTCCCCTTGAAACTTCACAGCTTGATAGACAAGCGTAACGCAAGACACTGCATGAAATGACTCCTCTACATACACAACACACATACACCGCAGACCATAGAACCCTGTGGTGTGTGTCCGTGTTGCAGCGAGGCTGCTAACTGACGCTGGCTGCATAGAGTCACTTTTAGAGGATTATAGGATTGAAGACAGTCATACTCGCACTCTCTCGCTCGCTCTCTCTCTCTTTCTTACACACACATATACACACCCTCACACACACACCCACACACAGAGGCCTTGGTCAGGCCCGGAGAGACCGGAATCAATATGCATACCAGACATAAGCCTTGGTATTAAGACATTACATATTTACCCTGTCAAATGTGGCTCCAGTCTCAGATGGGCTAACTATATCCCTGTATGTTCACAAAGGATTGGACCAAAGTCCGTTTCCCGGAGTAGATTACTTGCGCATGGAACATTCACAGCGTTTTAATGTGCTTGGTGACTGTTGCAAGTGGGAACACACTGGATTGAATGTATTTGCTGTGTGTGTGTGTGTGTGTGTGTGTGTGTGTGTGTGTGTGTGTGTGTGTGTGTGTGTGTGTGTGTGTGTGTGTGTGTGGTGCGATATGACAGCTATTTTGTGCCATCGACATGTATTGTATTGTACTGTACTGATCTCTATCTGAGCAACGGGCTGACATCCAGGTGGTGACACGTGCTACGCACACACACTACCTGTCGGTTCATGGCTTTGGTTTAAATGAACGCAGGTTGGCATATGTATTCAGGAAAGGACTCTAGCATGTCTTTATCGTTCAAATTCACCACTTCCAGTTGCGTGCACGCGATCGTTATACGATCAAGACTGCCAGTTATTCATTAGCCACGTTCGGGAGGGGAAAGTCAGAGGAAGAGGTGTGCGTGGCGTGTCCTTTGAGGCGAGCGTCCCAGTCCTGAGTGTCCATCAACAGAGGGAGTCAAGTGGCTGAGCGGGTAGAGCATCGGGCTAGAAATCTGAAGGTTGCCAGTTCGATTCCCGGCCGGGCACGTGACGTTATGTCCTTGGTCAAGGCACTTCACCCTACTTGCCTCGGGGAGAATGTCCCTGTAATTACTGTAAGTCGCTCTGGATAAGAGCGCCTGCTAAAAAATGACTAAATGTAAATGTGGACCGACAAGCCAAAGACGAACGAGGCTAAGGCCGTTTGGCACGCGCTCGTCAAAAGCGCTGCCCTCATTATGTCGGCACAGCTCCTTCTGTCTATCCCGTTCGTTTTGTTCAGACCATTTAGGAAATTGGCCACTTGGCACATTTAGCAAGTCGTCGTCGAAAGTCACGTCCCCATTTTTCACGGCGCCAATTATGAGGATGCGGCTCATCGATCAAAGGTTCCCCCCGTTTCACGCTGAGTGACACAAATGAATTCCGGGAGCCTTGCCCGACACATAAACAAAGGCGATGGTTCCTGTCAGGATGGAAGGAGGAAGGAGGGGAAGTCGTACTCGGGGTATCTTCCGTCATCTTATTAGGGAGCCGCCGTGTGGCTATGAGGGACTCTCGGCTTCTGTCGAGAGTTCTTGACGGCCTGCGGACATTCACCGTTGGGGCACCGTTCTTTTCACTGTCCATTTATAGTTAAGTCGAGCTGAAATGAATCGCGGGCCTCGCTGAATTCCCTACCGAACCTAATGAATTGTGAAAGATTCTGATTTCGATTTGATTCACCCTCTGTACAGGGTGTGCGGTGGACCAACTGCTGCAGAGGAGAGCAGGAATGAGGTCGTAGAACAATCTGAGACCTCTTCCGCAGTACATAACGTCTAGATAAACACCACCGCTGTCACGTTGACAAGACAGGTCTTTGTTAGTGCTCCACTCCGATAGGAAATGCCAAACTGTGCATGAAAAGGGTGAACCTGAACATTGAACTTGCAGCAGGCATGTCTAGAAGGTTAGCCCTGGGAAATAGACATTGGGAAATGTAGTCCTCCATAAGCAAACACACTGGATAAATGTAGTCCTCCTATCCAAACAGGAGAAGAATACGGCAGCATTAGATGTTCTATCCATTGTGAAAGAGTTTGCCATGAAACGTAAATACGTTGCATTTCGGTCACACAAGATGATGTACTGCGTTGGCTTTGAGTTGTCTTCCTATTACGCTACAGCCGAGAAGGCCTGAACAGTTCTGTACCATGCTATCCGATATAAAAAGTGTTTGTGTGACGACTTGTGACATAACACGCTACTTTTGGAGAATTACACGACTTGAGGCTGTCAAACACACACACACACACACACACACAGACTGTGCACACACCGTTGCAGAGGCTTGCATGCAAACAATGGGTAAATGTCAAAGTAAGTTTACAGAGGGGCGTCTGTGCTGGTGGGATGCTTGTCCGGCTGCAGCACGTTCAAACACAGGGCTTAGTCCCAGACTCTCACATCAGAGGACTCCTTCTTAAGGCGAGTCGCCACTCTCACAGCACAGGGAAACTTAACCCGCGTCACGTCGTCCAAAACCATCCCCGCAAACTTCAGACAAACTCCCCGTCTCGACGTCCACATGCAGAAATAAATTGCCGTCGCTGTTAGCGGGGGTTGTTGTTTTCTTTCTCCTGTTCATACCGACGGTTCCGTTCCCTTTAACAGACAGGGACGTACTAACGAGGTATCTTCTGTGTTCTAACGAGGCTCTGCTTTCTGTGTCCCCCCCCCCCCCCCCCCCAGGCGGCCCTTCTCGCTGGTCGTCGCCTCCGTGCGACTGTTGCTGCAAGCACCACAAGGGCGGCGAGGGCGAGGGCGAGAGCGGCACCTCCTTCAACGAGCTCTCCACCTCCAGCTCCGAGAGCCAGTCCGAGGCCGGCTCCCCGCAGGGCACGGTCATCTGCGGCCCCGTGAGCCGCCAGGCCCTCCCTCAGCCTCGCCCCCACGCCCACCCCCACGCCCACGTGCAGATGCTGGACCGGCCCCCGAAGAAGGGCCCCGTGGCCGCCCTGCAGCAGTCGGAGCAGAGGCGGAAGAGCGACCTGCTGCGCACGCTGACGGCGAGCTCGCGCGACACAAGCACCTGCAAGAAGCGCCCGGCCAAGGAGAAGCTCACGACCGAGGAGGAGCTGGAGAAGTGCATCCGGGACTTCCGCAAGATCAAGATCCCCGACAGCTTCCCCGAGAGGAAGTACATGTGGCAGGCCGACCTGCTCCGGAAGCATTTCCCCGACTGAGCGCGTAGTGGGGAGGGGTGGGGGGGGGGGGGGGAGTTTGGAAGAAGCTGAAACCCCTTAGTGGCCGGGGGAGGGGAGGGGGGGGGGGGGGGAGGGGAGGGGAGGGGGGGTGGGGGTCTGGCTCGAGCTGAAAACCTAACCAATGACCAATCGCCTGAGACCATGTTCAGGGGCAGCTTGGCCTTCATTGCTGGATCCGGGAATGGGGATCGGCGGAGGAGATTACAAGCAAGCAGAAGCATAAAAAGTCGAACACGACTGTTCTGTGTACATTATGTCTGCGTGTATGCATGGTATGTGTGTGTGTGTGCGTGTGTATGGGCCTGTGTGTATCGTATGCATGCATGTATGTGCTCTTGACCACTGCCTTGGACTGCCTATTGAATGCTTTAGGTTCTGAATGAATGCTCTCTATGGACACAAAGAAGATCACCAATCGCTATTATCGGATTGCACATGTTTCATACAACGTCTGAGAGCACTTACGGAGCACAATATTGTGCGTGTGTGTGTGCTGCATGTGTTTGTGTGCGTATATCAGAGGGAGACAGAGAAAGAGAGTGAGAGAGAGAGAGAGAGACATAGACAGAGACAGAGACAGAGAGAGAGAGAGAGAGAGAGAGAGAGAGAGAGAGAGAGAGAGAGAGAGAGTGAGACAGAGAGAGACAGAGAGAGAGAGAGAGAGACAGAGAGAGACAGAGAGAGACAGAGAGAGAGAGAGACAAAGAGAGAGAGAGACAGAGACACAGAGAGAGAGAGAGAGAGAGAGAGAGAGAGAGAGAGAGAGAGAGAGAGAGAGACAGACAGAGAGAGAGAGTGAGACAGAGAGAGAGCGAGAGAGCGAGAGAGCGAGAGAGCGTCGGGTTACACTCTAGGCTGAATTTTGACCGCCATCGTGTAACGAGCGCAGTGGCTGCATGCAGGTGTCGCAGAGGTCGAAGATAAACGTGCATCGGAGGCATAAATAATTCATGGTGTCCCGACCATGCACTTTCTAAAAATATCTGCAGCCAGTATGGGATGGATACCTGGTTCGATGTGTGCCGAGTGGCAGAGAACTCCAGAGGAAGCATCTTTTTTTTGTTCCGACTGCTGCTCTCAAATTTACTCTAAGCATCGCTCCAGTGGCCAACTCCCACATGGACTGGCTAGTTCCCACATGGACTGGTTACCTCTTACACACACTGGCTAGCTTTCGTATGGACTGGCTAGCTTCCATATGGGCCGACGAGCACCCACATGGGAACAGTCATGTCCCATTGGGTCTGATGGAAAGGGGAAATCGGAAGATGTTTGGATGAAAATGAGAGAGTTCCACCCAGGATAAATGTTGTTGGGTGGTTTAGGCACAGGAAAAACATGGATGTTGTCATATGCGCAAGTTGAAATGGGTGTTGCAGTCGGCAAAAGAAAGAGAGAGACAGAGAAAGAGAGAAAGAGAGAGAGAGAGAGAGAGAGAGAGAGAGAGAGAGAGAGAGAGAGAGAGAGAGAGAGAGACTGAGACTGAGACTGAGAAAGAGAAAGAGAGAGGGACCAGGAATTGATCAGGGGTTCATTTCGGCAGAGGACATACGACATGTTTGGAAAGGGAGTAAAAAAACACAGGATAACATTACGCTCAGCATCCCGTGACGAACCAATGACGTATCCCCTGGCCGTTGACTCCATGGTCCATAGTTATTGACGAGGGTGACATGAACTCCTGGTCTGCTACTCTTGCAGGTACCGATGAAGCTTATTGATGGAGACACGCTGCTCAGCACCAGAACATGTCCGACTGGTATCCTTCTGTACCTTACGCTAACCCTGAGTCTTATACAATGCTCGATGGAAATATGGACGGCAAAAGTGAGTTCATATTAGGGTTCTGCTTAGATGACAGAGTATGCATAGTTATGCATGCCATGCATAACTAACTCTGTGGGGAAGGCCACAAACAATCAATGAAGACTGAAATCAGCCAAGCACAATTGTGAACAGATTAAAATGGTCATGCAGGTAATAGCTAATATTACATTTGATGTTTAATATCAGGTGGGCTGAAAAGGATATTTTTGGTTTATCAGTGGTTTTAATCTTCACCAACAATCTTCATGTTATTTTTCTATTTGTAACACATTTATAGATGTTATCATTTATTTTGTTTAGGATTTCTGTCACACTGCCTATCAAATATTGAGCAGATAAATGATAAAGTAAAGAATATGAAGCACAATAAATGAAATATAGTTTATAATATTCTAAAAATAGAAATAGAAACTATATATCTTATGAATTTAAACATTGATTATACGTTATAGTCTGCCAAAACAGATTTTTGTGCTCCACAAAACGTGAAAATACACACACACGCACACACACACACACACACACACTACTGTAGGTGCTCTGTGACAAAACCCCACATCACACCACATGTCAAAAACAGAGAATGACAAAAACATGACCCATTAAAGTTCACGAATGAGTACAGCCCTTGTTTTATACAGTCAGTGTTGAATACAAAATAGAGATATGGCGAGATATACTTGTATCTCTTTTTCAGCCTCCCTCTTTATTTGATCAATCTCTCTTTGTACCTGGGTGGAATATCCCTTTTCATCTTTCAGCCTTTTAGCTTGCTATTGGGAAAATGTTTAACCACAGTCAAAATCACATCATGTAGTTATTATATCATAAGTAACACACAAAAAAAACGTATTATATCTTAAATGTATATAACAAAATTGAAGGCGTGATTACATTTTTATGTGAGGACTGATTACAGTAAAGAACAAAGGGATAAAGACTTGTTGAGGGAGGTGGTAAGGGTGGAATAGTAATGGTTGAACGTTGCAGATGATATGAGTAAGAGAAATTAAAGGCCACAGTAGAAAAAACGGCCCTCCAACTCAGAGGGGTTTTGAACTTTGCTTTATTATTGACAATTGTAAAATAAGGCCTGTGTTTAACACTCGCTTGAGCTAACGCGCTCATTCCAGGTGTTGTGGTTGCATTTTTAGTACAGCTAGCTGCTAACTAGATTTTAAATCTGGGAAAAATTACTAGAACATGTTCCGGTGGTTTCTCCAAGTTCCAACAAACAAAAATGTTACTGATGAAACAAAAGCTTGGCTTTCTAAAGCTTGTCTTGAACACAGGCCTTATTTCTGGTTCAATTGCAAACCTGTGTGCGATAGTTCAAGACGTAATGATAAGCACTGTAGTTCGTCCTAAACAGAACAAATTCCTGGCATGCTGTCTACAGCCGTGGATACTATGTAAGCAGAGTTACAATAGGATACCTGCAATAGTATGTAGTACAAGTATGTTGCTGTCTTCAAAAACAGTGACAGCACCACAGTGAATCAGGTTATGACTTCAGCAGCATAATTCCTCCCTTGCTCAAACAACTTCTACCCAATCCACAAGTTGAGTCTCATAAAGAACTCTAGTTTACAAGTCCATACAAAGAGCAAAGTGGAATCATTAGACACACGGTGGCCTTCTGTAACAGACTGGAGCCTTTTTTTTGCACAATGTATAAAGTGGAAAACACACAAAACGAAAGTATTTGAAAAAACTATAAAAATATGTAAATATCCACTAGAAGCACATGCACAATATAGCCACATACAAATATCATAAACATTTATCTGACATTTTAATTTGATAGAGCTGGATAAAAACTGTATCTTGTGGTTGGCTGTCTAACCACAGGATGGGTTATTCTCAACGCTCTCAAATGTAATAACAGTTGTTATTTTTTCATGTTGATATGAGTGAGGATTGTTCTGTTGTGGATCAAATCTGAGTAGAGCAAGAATCTATCGGAGATAAAGGTATCCCATTTCTTATTTCGGTTGGGGCGTTAACGGCTGTGGCCGTGCCCTTGTTGTAAGTGAACACAAGTCCTGTAGTTTTGTTTCTATGACAAGCCCTTTGTAATCCACAAGGAAAACCACGTTAGAACGACGACGCCACCATAGATCAGCACATAGGGAACAAAAAGGTTGTTTGTTTGGTGTTGTAATGATTACGACAAAGGTCCAGAACATTGTGAGCATGTTGGTATACAAAATTATTACAGAGAATTTAGTATGTTCTTGTGAAATTGTCGAAAAATATTTACCAAAAAAAAAGAACAAAAAAAAAAGATAAGCACAAAGTTGTGGATAGTGTCCTCTGAAGTTCCTCCACAGTTCTCATGTTCTGAGTAAAAGACCATCCCACTTCATCAGAGAAGCTTTAGATACAAGCTTAGAGGAATTTTGAAATTGTACAAGTACATCTAATAAAAGAGAAATTATGTACCATGAGCTGTGAGTGAACATTTATTCATGTGTCTCTAAAGGTTTTTACTTCACCCAAGCTCAAATCTGCTTAGGCTTTGGAGAGAAAATGTTGTGCCTATGCTGTTTCTGCAAAGGCTTTGGAAAGAAGCAATTGTCAAGAAATCAATACACAGACCTCGCAAAAAAACACAATAAGATTATCAAAGTCATTGTTTTGTTAGTCATTTCTTTTCTGCAATGGCAAACTGACAGGAACGGTTCCTTTTCTTCTCAAAACACTCATCCTCCGACAGAAGGTTTTTAACTGTTCATTTGGAAAAATACAGAAACTGAGGACTAATTGCCAGATTTCCAGATATCAGCTATGAGGTTAGGGCCAAGGCTGGGGCTGAGGCTAGAACAAAGGCTGAGGCTGGGACTGAGGCTGAGGCCGGGTCACAGGGGAAGAGAGAGAATGCAAAAGGACTGTCAGCAACCATGCCTTCCCCGAGTAGGACAACATCATCTATTTCAGAACACAGCAAAATTCCCCAGATAGGACGCCATCATCTACGCCTTTCAGAATAAAGGCGTGCAGGGTAGAGTAAGCACTTCATGGATCCCCACGGGGATACTAATAGTGAAACACAAGATACGAAATACATGATGGAGACGAAAGCTTGCTAAGTCAAAGGATCAGTGTGTATCACGCTGCTCTTAGGAGCAGTCGAGTCTTCTCCGCTCTGATTGGCGCTTGCTGACGTTCTGAGAACACAACAAATGCTCCGGCCTTGCATTCCCACTATAATCTTCAACCCATTAAGGTGACCGAAGCTTTTTGGTAGCACTTTACACAAAGGTTACATTCACAACCATATAACCAGCAATCCCTAAAGAAACGACATTGTAGTTGCTTAGGAACTGCTATAAAGAGCGAGACAACGTGGAGTATTTACCAACAACAAGAATTGCGAGAGTAAGCAGGCCCATGGAATTGCAAAATGTGCAGCCCCAGGCACGTTCCATGCCATCGCTACGTGGCTGCGTCCGGTAAATAGTGCATGAATGTGAGTCTCAGAGTCACATGCCACCGGCGCATGGTAGAGAGCAGTGGAGGGTCTGAGACAGCCCTTGTAGCATCGTGCAGCATGAAGCTGGGCCTGGGAGGAACACCCTAAGCCCCTGCATTCTGGCTCGGATTAAAGGAAGCATCTTTATTGTGTGTGTGTGTGTGTGTGTGTGTGTGTGTGTGTGGGGGGGGGGGGGGGGGTCTGTTTCTCTATGTGGCTTTCCGCCCCCTTCGCCAGTGTCTATGAGAGCCGATCGCTCACAAAGGCAGACAGCTGTGACTCTAGCAGAGGAACTGGATTTCAGCACCGTTTTTTTAAACTGGATAGTTGATGAATCCCCAAGGGGGCATCAGGTTCTATCATTCTATTCTTCGCCTGTTCATTTGATAGGCCCCTGGCACAAAATATGCTTGATTTGCATACGTGAACACCAGAAACATACAAGGCTTCAATGCTGGTGGGTAGAATTGCGGTAGGTTGGTTGAACGTCATTTTGTGCTGAGCATTTGGATTGAAAATCGACACTTGTTGCTGTGCTTAGTTCTGACTGATCATACTTGATCCAATTTAAGACACTTTGTGGTCTTGCGTCTGATTACATTACCAAGCTTTTACAGTCAATGTAATCCAGTACACAGCCTAGGCTCCTTGGGAGAGGCCTTCTAGGATGTTCCACAGTCTAGATTGAGAACAAAGGGAAAGGACCTTGGACATCAACGCCATTAAACTCGGGGCTGCCTTTACCAAAGAAAATGGGCTTGGAAGTTCATTGTCGTTCTTTAATTCAGCTTTAATAACATCTAAAAACAAAAGGCTTTTGATTTGATTTGTTTCATTCACACTTTCTGAATCTCAAGTGCTTGTTTTATTTGTTTTCATTCGATTTATTCGTAATTTTCTTCTTAGAATTTATTTCTGCGTCAAATATATTTTCACCATGTGTCCTGTTAACCCCGGTACCCCAAATATATGTATATCATTGTATGAATATTATTGAATGCCTCAACAACAAATACATTATTGCTGAAGAATGTAATAGTGGCGAAGGTATTTCGCTCATCATTATTGCCTTTCTATACCACACTACAGAAATATTTCATCATACATAATGATTCCAAATATGTATATTCACATGCAGGGTAAGTAATGCCTATCTTTATGAATACATGTTATTACAAGTTCCAAGAGAGTTGGTCTCAAACAGTTGCTAATGCAACCTCGTTCCTCTAAACTGCAATACCATGTACTGCATTTAGAGTACTACAGTGTTCATACTTCAGGTATTGCTGTGTCGTTAGAGTCATTTCTGTCACAACATCCACCCACCCAAACCACAACACTGCATATTTCAGCAATGTCGTCCAGAGAGAAAGATTTGGTGCAGTGCATGTGCAGCTGGTCTGCCGAACACGTTTTCTGCAATCTTATACATCCTTCCACAAGACCACACCAGAAGTAGAACACAGGGACGGCGGCCGTCATGTCTCCTGGGCCCAGCGAAGCTGGAACGGCGACTGATTCTTGCTTACAGCATCCTATTAGTCTGCGAGAAAAAGCTGAATGGATTTCTCGAGGAGGGCATAAAATAAATCCTGTGACATTATTAGTGCATCATGTCTGAATATCTTGTGTTAATTAAAGCCCCTGGAGGAAGAGAGGCAAACAGCCATGTATAGATGCATGCAAAATGATGTCTCAAATCTAAATGATGCAAACTCAATCTCTGTGTGAGAGTAATACGCACAGCAACGTGACAGCAAATATGTTGCTGTCTAAGTATAGGTTGAAATGTATTTTCATATATTTACAGGGTGTTGTGAGGTTGTAGCTGGTGTCAGTGACCAGCTTCCTCAAAGCACAGCCTTCAGAGTGTGAAATGTTCCATCTGGATGGTATGGGATCCTCATTAGGCATTCACTCTTGTTAAAAGAAACGTAATATGCAAAATACGTTCCCTTCCACCACTCAAATATCCACACATTCCAAACCGCCAGGGTTGTAGCTTTCAAGCAATAACAAAAAATGAAAGTCATTTCTCCATTAAATTTCAGAGTTGGCCTACATATTTGAAACATTTTCTTCTATAGAGCATTCTATGTCGTTTCTATTCAAATCTGAAGGAACCCAGAAAAAAATAAAAATAAACATCGACAAATCAATGTTTTGTTATTGAAACAGAAATGAACAGATATACTGATGCACAATGGACAACTCCTGGGGGCACGTGAAGCCTTTGATCATCTCAACAATGCACAGCACACATGCCCTGCTGACCCCCCATCTACTCAGCTGAAGGAGGTGGGAGAAGCGACGGATGAAAAGAGAAATGGTAGACCTCTTCACAGTCCAGCCAGGGCCAGACAAAAAAGGAACAAGAGGAAAAATCGACTTGGCCATTTGTCTGCTCGCGTGTAAAGTGAAAGGCGAGCGCGGAGCTAGCAGTCGAGCTAGTGATTGCAGAGAGCGGCGTGGAAGAAAAAAAAAGCACTTTGCAAGCGTCTGTAGCTGGGAGACACAAGTTCTGGGAGGTGAGAGAGGTGAGGGCATGGAGAGATTAAATGAGCACCAACTCCCCCAGCACCAGACCTGGGTCACTAACAGAGGACACACTGCTCTCAGGGAAAGACATGGTTCGCCAACAAGAGTGCATCGACTTGTTCAGTCAAACAGTGATTGGTCAAGT
This sequence comes from Hypomesus transpacificus, assembly GCF_021917145.1. Taxonomy (NCBI): domain Eukaryota; kingdom Metazoa; phylum Chordata; class Actinopteri; order Osmeriformes; family Osmeridae; genus Hypomesus; species Hypomesus transpacificus. The sequence goes on along the minus strand of NW_025813732.1, from coordinate 150,608 downwards.
CAATGTCATTATTCACCAATCAACATTAGGGGAGTAAAAGTCATTTTTCGTTGTTTAGTGTTTCCTTCATTGACCAACCCGACATAAATATAAAAGTGGTAAATAATGGATACTGTTCTGGTAGTAATCTTCCATTGAGTTGGTTTGAATGTTTATTAATAGAATAACTCAAGGATATTGCCACATCAGTCAGGATGATGAGGGTCAGATGGGTGACTGGAATTCCCTCTGCACAAGAACAATTGTAGGCTACTAATCTTTATTGACTGAAGATGTGTCAGTGAAAGACAATGTATAATTCCTATATAATACCATCTGAAACACAAAACAACCTATTCAAAGTTATTCAATCAGACTCAAATATTCATAAGGCATCTCACATAGGCCACTACGGTCATCTGCGGCAGAGAAAACAAAAACAAAAGCAAATAAAAGCAAGTCATCCGCCCTTTTTTCAGGCAACTGTTCCGTCTGCTGAGATTCACAGCATGCTGACTTACCCACAGCTGATGTGGAGCACGCACCAGGTGTCTGCTCAGGTAACAGAAGGCGCTCATGCAACACCTGCACATCAAGTAGACTAACGAGGCATTGTAGTCCAGTATTCTGCAAAAAAATAAGATTTTCTTCAACGTCAACAATATCCTAATGTGATCTGGAATGACAATTGGGCATCCTTGCAACTGCAGATGAGGGTCGAGGGAACAGGGAGGAAGTAGAAGGGAAGCAGGCTTGCTGTATTGTCTTCCCAGCCTGACTGTTTTGTTTAAACGTACATAAAACTTCAAGCCATGACCGTGACTGAAACCGGAGAATCAATAAACATAAGATTTGTCAGATGTCTTTATATCGGGGTTTATTGAGTGAATCGTTCTGCAGAAAGAGACCGGAGGCCACAGAGTGCACTAGTAGAAGCCTGTGAAGCTCAGATGAAGAACTCTCTCAAAGACGGAACCCTTTCTAGCAAGTTCCACAACCACCCGGCACACAACAAGCTTTGTTCATATTATCAGCACACACAGTTCCAGCAGAGTTCCAGCACACAAGATGACAGCTTTCTCAGCAGGTCACTCGACACTCTTGTGCTAAAGGTTCAAACTGTACAATTTAACACGACAAAGACCCTTGAATATCTCCTTCCAAACAACGTTCCTTTTATAGGCCTACACGCCACATGAAAAGTACCGTCAATTGTTCCAAGGAGACATTTAAGTCCACCAAGATCTCGAATGTTGGACATGACCATGGGTTTGTGGAACAGTTCTACAGGTACAGTGCCCTCCAAAAGTATTGGAACAGTGAGGCCAATTCCTTTATTTTTGCTGTAGACTGAAAACATTTGGGCATGACATCAAACGATGAATGTGAAACCAGAGATCAACGTTTCAGCTTTTATTTCCAGGTATTTACATCAGGATCTGATGCACAAATTAGAAAATATCACCTTTTTGTTCGAACCCACCCATTTGTCACGTGAGCAAAAGTATTGGAACATGTGACTGACAGGTGTGTTTTGTTGCCCAGGTGTGTCCTATTACATACATTATTCAATCAATAAATACCACTGAATGTCTACACTCAGGTTCAGATTGGGTAAGATAGGTTTTGTCTATGCAGACTGTATTCAGAGGTGAAAACAACATGAAAACCAGAGCGCTGTCTTTGGGTGAAAAACAAGCAATTGTGAGTCTTAGAGAAGATGGAAAATCAATCAGAGCCATTGCAGAAACATTGGCCATAGCCAGTACAACCATTTGGAATGTCCTGAAGAAGAAAACTACTGGTGTACTAAGTAACAGACGTCGAACAGGTAGACCAAGGAAAACATCAGCAGTTGATGACAGAAACATTGTGAGAGCTGTAAAGAAAGACCCTAAAACAACTGTTAGTGAGATCAGCAACAACCTCCAGATGGCAGGAGTGAAGGTATCACTATCTACTGTTCGCAGAAGACTTCATGAACAAAAGTACAAGGGCTACACCAGAAGATGCAAACCACTCATTAGCAAGAAGAATAGGAAGGCCAGGCTGGAATTTGCCAAAAAGTACAGAGATGAACCTCAAAGATTCTGGGACAAAGTTTTATGGACTGATGAGACAAAGATTAACTTTTACCAAAGTGATGGAAAGGCTAAAGTTTGGAGAAAGAAAGGAACTGCTCATGATCCCAAACACACAAGCTCATCTGTGAAACACGGTGGAGGTAATGTCATGGCTTGGGCTTGCATGGCTTCTTCTGGGACGGGCTCATTAATCTTCATTGAGGATGTAACACATGATGGCAGCAGCAAAATGAACTCGGAAGTCTACAGAAACATTTTGTCTGCCAATTTAAGGAAAGATGCAACCAAACTGATTGGCAGAGCCTTCATCATGCAGCAAGATAACGACCCAAAACACACTGCCAAAAGAACAAAGGAGTTCATCAGGGGCAAGAAATGGAAGGTATTAGACTGGCCAAGTCAATCTCCAGACTTAAACCCTATAGAGCATGCATTTTACCTGCTTAAGAGGAGACTGAAGGGAGGAACCCCACAAAACAAACAACAACTGAAAGAGGCTGCAGTGAAAGCCTGGGAAAGCATCAAAAAGGAAGAATGCAAAAGTTTGGTGACGTCAATGGGTCACAGACTTGCTGCAGTTATTGAAAGCAAAGGATTTGCAACTAAATATTAAGTCTTATTCACTTAAATATGTTTTAAGTATATCTGTTCCAATACTTTTGATCACATGTCAAATGGGTGGATTCAAACAAAATGTGATATTTTCTTAGTTGTGCATCAGATCCTGATGTAAATACCTGGAAATAAAAGCTGAAACGTTGATCTCTGGTCTCACGTTCATTATTTGATGTCAAGCCCAAATGTTTTCAGTCTACAGCAAAAATAAAGGAATTCGCCTCACTGTTCCAATACTTTTGGAGGGCACTGTATATAATCTGCATAGTAATGTCATCGGTGAGACGCAGACAATCAATGTAAGCGCAGGTTTGCATAATGGTTCTACTGTACGCAAACAGAACGCTTTGAAGATGATGTTGCAAGAGTCAAAACTCACCTGGGGATAACCGGGGAAAAAGACAACACCAGCTATAACAACATAATACAGAAGAGAATTGGGAAGCGTTGCCAAAGATGTGGGGTTCGGATCTTATTCGGCCTGTTTTCGTATGAATACCAAGGATAATTGGAGAACCGTAAACAAAAATTGAAATCTCGGGTGACGTTTGGTTGGAATTTTCTTTGAGACGTGTACGGTGTTGCAATGTGCTATTTATCCTGTTATTTCGAACATCAGCCACCTCATGCCTGTTATTCTCCAGAGTGCCATCCGTTGTGCTTTGTGTCTGTCTATATTCTCAACACAGATAATTTCCAGATGCCCGGCGGCTAGTTAACACATTTCTGCCTGGAAAATAGAGTTATTTCTCCTGCTCTGGGCCTCCCTCTTAGGAAAGATGGAGAGTTAGCTGTTTGGACATGCCAACTAAACAGCCGGGCAGGGGATAATTGCTTTTGAGCCACTGTATTCGTTTTCACGACACGAGATGTTGCACATAAATCAAGTACCTATAACAAAGAAGCTGAGGGGTGGATATAGATTCTTACTTTCGCTTAATAAGCTTCTGGATTAGTCTCTGTGTGTTCTCATGGAAGGTCCCCCGTCTGAAAACCGTGGGCGTGCGCAGGGAAATGGGTTTCCCTCCTCACGGTCCCACCGTCGCCTAGCCTGCTTTCTGGTGGCTCAGTCGCACCCTTTTAGATAACAAGCGGGGAAGAGAATGCGGCTCGTTTCTTCATGCTGTTATCAGTGTGATTTATGTTGCTAAGACCCACGCTACTCAACTCTCCCCTCCCTTCCTCGAGGTAATCACAGATCTAAAATGGCTGGATCGGTGGATGGAACCTGTGAGGTGGAACCGTTGATTTCGCACCAGTCTGCTTTGGTCAGATCAGTGATTAGGCCCAAAATGGAGGCAGAAGGGAAATCATATTTCCAGAAGGTCCCTTGAATGTCTGACATCCCCCACGACTCTCCACTCCGTTCCGGCTCTCCTTATGAAAGCATATCTTTCTGCTCCAGCAAATCTGCCGCGTTCAGCCATTGTTAGACCCTAATGCGCTGCTGCCACCACACAAAGAATAGCCCCCCTCCTAAATCATGCGCTATAAATAGCCCAATTGAATCTCTCCAAGAACTGAAAGATTCTATTGAGATATATCTGCATCCAGCACCTAAATTACAGTTGAAAGCTGAAACGCAGTAGAGAAGGAAGGAAGGTCTGTGATCTTCTTTCCTGCATGCAGGTTTAGACCACATCCACCTTGGAGGTCAGCCGCATCCGTGAGAAAGAACACGATATGTAGCCATGAAATATTTATCATGAAATGAAAAGCTATCACAGGGCAGCTTCCCAGTGAATCTGGTCTGATTAAACCGAGGAGAAAATGTTAGGAAATTGTTAGAGGAAGGACAATTATTTGTATCTTGACATAGAATACGAAGTTGAGATTGACGTCCTCGTCAATAACAACAAACAATTGTCTCCTGCTGAAAACGTACTTAGCCACGAGAGAGTGCAATGCATGGATGTCAAGATGTAATCATACTGTAACTTATGCATTATGGATAACTGAATTATGAATCCTTTGGGGGAATTTTCACTGAAACCATCATTTCTGGAAGTTATCTGTCAATAACCCCTATCTTATTAAATCAGATTGTCCATTGTAGTGTACAGTAACACATTTTTAATTGAAGTAACCTATTTACATAACAATGACTGTTATTCTAAGATGATTGATGTGTACCCGAGTGCATCTCAAAAGGGGAATACAGTCTACCACACGTGTTTCGCTTTGTGGCGCTGAAAATGGGGGACACAAAGATCAATAAGATAGTGTACACCTTTTGGCAGTGGATGACAAATACATTATTGCCTTTCGCACAGCAGTTGGCCGTCAGCTCGCTCTGTTGGCGAGTAAGCTGTCAAGGTGCTACCAGGACGACACAGAACTATAAATATCAATAAGAGAGACCATGCTCCCCTGAGGTGCGCCACTGGAGCGACGAGAATTAGGCGTGCCAGAAACATGAGGGGAAAACAGAGAGGGAGTTCTGCTTGTTCTCAATTCAAAACTCGCCTATTATGGAGTGATACATTGCCTCTGATTCAATTGATGGCATAACTGTTAAGCAGTAAGAACAGGTATCCAAGATAACTTGCTAATTCAGGAAGGAATACAGTTGTAGACTATCTATGCTCTTTGGATGTATGGTAGAGGTACCCAAATATGGAAATACATACCTATGAAACAAATTTTGAATGGACTACACCTCTAAGCGTCATTGATTATCCGATGCAAAACATCCTCTGAAGTGTATCATTGGTTAGGCCTTTATCTCTTTCTTAAAGGAAGCCCTCTTCATCCATTTGTTGCGTTTGAATGATATTAACCACCTCCAAGACTCGTCGATTGTGAGCTTCCATACAAAGCCATGCATAAACAGTCAGTCAGGTGGCTGAGCAGTTAGGGAATCGGGTTAGTAATCTGAAGTTTGCCAGTTCGATTCCTGGCCGTGCCAAATGATGTGTCCTTGGGCAAGGCACTTCACCCTACTTGCCTCGGGGGAATGTCCCTGTACTTACTGTAAGTCGCTCTGGATAAGAGCGTCTGCTAAATAACTAAATGTAACACTAAATGGAAACAAGCAAATATCAACAACGTGAAGTCATTATCTTTCTGTCTTTCTGCACAGTATCCAGACACACGGTCATGGGGCGGGGTGATGTGTCGAACTTTGACATCCTCTGGCTGTTTCGTCCCGTCCTCTCTTGAAGGAGCAGACAGAACGTGTGGTGGACCTATTTACTGACGAGTTTCGGTTTCTCTAAAGGTTGATGGCTGCGTTTGCCACGCGAGGCTTAGGATTCAGGGTTTGGGTCGTGCCAATCACATAAAAATGGCCCAAACCATGTTCATTCCATCTGGGTAAAATAAATGGATTAGGTTTGCTTTCGGCACAAGGATATTCAGCAGCCATCTAGGTCAATAAAACTGGACTGCTACGGGCTGGGAGCAAGATATCTCGCTTGAATCATAAAGTGAAAGGGACATTTCACAACATGTTTTTTCTCTCTCTCTGTGATAGGGCACAGAGGGTTGACATCAAGCTGGAGGTATTGTTGTCATTTCTGTGACCAGGGAGCACAACACAAAACACGTGCCAATAAACTGCCTTTCATCACCTTAATTGCAGTGTTTGCAAAGAAATGTGGGCTCTCACGCAGAAAGACACACTTTGAAATAGTTTCATTTCCTTTTTTTCTTCCGCCTTTCTGCCAACCTCAGTTTCGATCTTATGCGCTCTTCTAAAAGTCGCACCTTCAAACTGACCCAGGTAATGATATCTGGCCGTATATGTAACCATATCTAATTACTATAAGTCCTCTCGAAGTGGATCTTCATTTTTATACCCGAGTTAAATGCTAATACTTGCACTGTTGGACCCTGTGCTCAAAGTCTCTGAGGATTGAGATTCTCATTACAGACAAGTTGTGCTTTTTGAATTTAACATATTTGAACAAGATGAACTGGCATGTCAGAGCATTTTGGAAGAAATAAGTTGTACCGTGGCACATTCGGATGTGTGAGAGAGGGACTGCGTTTGAAACAAGTACGCATATGTTTCCTTCCAACCACAGCTTACAGTGGTTGAAGCCCAAACCCGTTTCACATTTCTGATGTGCTCTCTCCCCAACCTCTTTTTCAAAGACATCTAAGGAGTACCATCCACCGTTTTCGGGGGGGAAGGAAAGAGAATTGGGTTAGGAAGCCTCTCTTTGAGATTTGACTTGAAGCCTGTTAGGTGTCGCGGTGCAGCGAGGTGGGTACACTTCGTAAGGGGACTGACTGCTCATCTCTGCTTTTTCCTGCTGTGCCGTGGAGGACTAGGCAGGAGTTAGCCTTAGCACTGCAGCATAGGAATCTGTCACCGTTTCTTCCCAATCCGTCCTCTCAGATAGCACATCCCTCGGGGTATAGCACAGAGCCAGACTTCGACGAAGCCCGGCTCGAAACAAGACAGCAAATTAGGCATGAATAAATCATCCTGAGTTGCCATTTTTAGGATGGCCAGAGATCAGAGGAAACTGGAGGTGATTAGTTTTCAGAGTTTTACATGAGTTTGGAGCCTTCCACGGTACATTCATTTGCCAAACCTGTTCAAGCTGTTCCATGGCCCTGACCTCCACTGCCCCTCTGTTCCTCCTGATAATTCTCCTCAGACACAGACGACGGGATTCGGAGCAGACTCATGGAGGCAATTATTCTGGAAGACGGGTTTCATTTGACTTGGTCGGAATTCCTTTGCGGCGCTTTGAGGCACGGTCTGCTCCTTTTGGTGCGCAAACATTTCTGAATGTCTAACTTCACAGATCCGATCTTATCACGCGGATATCTTTTGATGCTTGAAGTAGGGCTTTTATAAATCCTTATTAATCTTCCCTCATACAAGGCATCCCACTGGTGCCCTGACAAACATGGACAAAGTAAGAATACATTTGGTCTTATTAGCATTCAAGACCAGTTTTGCGTGATAAGAAATGAGTTAATTAGTAAGTTAATTAGTTTAGCAAGGGCCAATTCAGTCATCAGCAACTTGGCATACATCCCTGAGTCATTAGTGTAAGATTACAACCTTCAACCATTTTACCTTTCACTAAAGAGGGAACCAAACTGAATCCTCAAGAGTGACAAGACTATGGAACTCCCTCCATTAGGTTAAAGAAGTCTTATTTACCTCCTACTGAGAGCAGCCCTGACCAATCGAGTCTCGAGCGTGATCTACCACATCAAAAGCTTTAGAGAGGTCACAAAAATGACTGCACAATATCTCTCTCTGGTCATACTGGACAACCGGTCTAATAATTCAGAACTAGGGAGGCAGTGTGATGTGTGTGGGACAGTATGATAAGGTCTGAAACCAGACTGGGCTATATTTCCATTTCTACAAAGTTCCAAGGAAACAAAATATGACACGTTTAAAACCAAAATTACGAAATGAACTTGGTGAGGGCAAATGATCAATATCTGACTGCATTAACTATCTAGTCAGGTCGGTACTGTCTGTGCGAGTCTGCAAAGGGGATCAATAGCCTTGTTCTGCGTTAACAATGGCATCAATCAATGCCTAGAAGGCTTTCTTCACTCACATTGCAACATAAATATTCCCTCCCTTAACCCCCCCCCCCCACACACACACACACACACACACTTACCCTCCACGTCCTGGACCAATGTATGAAGCATTATCACCAAACTATCCATCCATGTTCAATCTGTAGCCTTCTCGGATGCAGTAATGGCCACCTCCAGCTGCCATTCTATCACCGGCCCCATCCAAACGTGCACAAACACACACGCACGCACGCACTCGCACACCACCTGCCAGTCGAAGATAAACTGGAAAGCAGGCCACAAGGGTGTTTACAGACCTACTCTCCTCCCTCATGGTCCGGATGGTGCTCCAGCTTTGAACGGCACCAGGCTGGACCAAGGCGTGAAAAAATGGACATCGGTGAAAATGACGAGCAAACAGGACTATTATGTCACTACCGTACTATGTCAATTGTACCGAGGCCAGATAGGTTGTTGGGAATAGTGTTGGAAAACATGGTATTTAATGTATTCTACTAGAGATTCTGACAGTTTCCCCCTCCGGGCATCCTCTCGTTGTCCAAATTACACGGGATAACCCCGCTTTCGTCTCCTATCAATCAAGTTTAAACGTGCTCTTGTTACTTCTAGACACGGATAAAGTAAGCAATATGGATAAACAACAAAGAAGAGAGGTTGGCATTGGAAGATACTTTCCATTTGTACTGTACGCATTCTCAAACTGTTGCTTTGAGGCTTTTACTTTGGCCTCCAGTTCAGTCAAAGCCCTGTCTGAGCCTTACAACATTGTTCTAACTCTTGCCTTGCATGGCAGAGCACATTCACTGTAATTTTGAATTGCAGCTTTGTTCTTCCTCCCCCCCGCCCCCCCCCCCCTTCCTCAATTGTGTTTCAGGCTTTTTGGCAAATGCCAGCCAGTGTTCTGTTGTTTGCTCACATCCCTAGTGTGCCCACCTTTGGCCTTGGTCTGCAGTCACGCGCTCACAGTCACGCTCGCTGGGTTTCTGGGGTGCTCTTTGACGGCAACTTGTTCGGTGTGAGAAAGAAAAAGAAAAATTGTGAGGAAAAACACAGATGGAGATATTATACCGGGCTATTTCTCTCTTTTCTCCCAAGTGAGAAGTTCCACTTCTGCAGCTCGCTGGATCATTTCCACCATCTCCACCTTTCCCCACCCCCCGCTACCTTTCGGAGGGAGGCAAAGGACGACGCGAGACAGAGAATAAACAGAGAGTCAGGATGCAAATGGGTTTTCAGAGGCAGTCGCATTTTTTCTTTTTTTTTTTTCTCCGGGCTTGCGATGAAACGACTGTTTCTGTCTCAAAGCGGGCTGTCGGGTGCAGACACACACATAGGGCCCAGGCTTGTGAGCGACTGAAAAAAAGTTGGGTGTTGTTATCCGCAAATCCCTGGGCGACTGTTCTCCCCGTAGCACATCCACCAGGAATCTGAAAGATCATTGGAGTCACTGTGAAAGATTATTCTCCCAGACACGTCATGATTACTGGTCCCATCGCGAGTTCAATGGTTGCGTGGCTGACTGTTCTCTATAGAGGTGGCAGAAGTCTTCCACTCACCTCTCCGAAGATTCAGGATTAATAAAGAAAGAGTAGAGTTTCAGACAGTAACGTATTCATTGCCAAATTAAAGGGCATGCCCCCGAAAGCCGGCCCTCTTGAACCTTGTTGTTGTTTAACAGAGCCAGGGTTGGAGAGCTAGAGAGTCATCGAGCTGGACTCAATCAAAAGCGACATAAAAGGGTTGTCCATTTTGAACTAGACTCATTAGTTCCAATCACCCCAAGGACTCCTGGAAGGACACCCCAAGGAGTCCTGAGAAAACACTGGGTCTCCTAATCACTCTGCTCTTGAACCAAGCCACGACTTCAACTTTCAGCCCAAGCAAACAACAGGATGGAAGATGTCAACCCACATTCATTTATTAACCATTCACAATAGTTTTTTGTTTCGGAGAAGTCATATAACATCAAGTTCTGTGGCAGCAAAAATATTTTTCGGAAAAAGATTTGGTTCAGATACTGTACACGATGTCATGCCCTTGGTTGGGGGATGGGACTTTTAATAATGAAGCATTAACAAAGCAAAATGAAAATGACCTGGGAATTTTAGATGTAAAGCTGAAAATTATCAGGTGTCTGGTTGCATAAATGCTGTTCATCCTCCTGCCAAAACGTAATTGGTCATTGAGATGGAAATTGTTTCCGGACAATGTGATGACACATTATTTCCTGGGGTCAAATGAGGTTCGGTAATTATGGAAATTGTCATGGCAATGTGGGTATGTGTCTCGGGTCAGGTTGAAGGGTTGGAGGCTGAGATTTGAGCTTCTGTTAGGGTTCAAGGTGCTGTGAATGCCGACGTGGACAGCAGAATACAGGCTAACTCCAGTGTTTGGAATTAGTCGGACGTGTGAACGGTGTGAAAGTGTTGAGACTATGAATGCCTCAAACACTTGGGAGATGAAATACACAATGAGGCTGAAGACGTGAATGAAGCTGGACTTCGTGTGGGCGCTTTACGAAATGGCCGTCTTGAGGAACTCGCGAGACAATCCGGAAATCATGAATATGTATGAGAGCTTCCAGATGTCTCTCTCTCTCTCAAACTTTGGGGAATTAAATTACAGGAGAGATGGAGCCTAAAAGTCTGTGATGGAAGCGGAACCTTTGTTAATGACCTTGTCATCTTCTGCTCGCTGCGCACAGAGCTGACAAGATGGGCCCCGGCACCGCCATGGAAACCTCCATCTGTTTCCTCTGTCTGCCACCAGCTCAAGCTAGATACAGCTTGGCCATCTTCTTTGCCTCTCTCTCTGTCTCTCAATCTCTCTGTATCTCTCTCTCCCACACACAAGCGCACAAGCGCACACACACACACGCAAACAATCACTCTCCGTGTCAACAACAAGGCAATCTGTTGTGCCACCGTGAACATGTAGTTCCAAACATGTCTGACCCTTCTGCAAGCTGCAGGCCACCATCCACAACATGTCTCTCTGACGGCTCCAAATGGAACTCCCTCGGTCGAATCATTTCAAACCATCAAAGGACCCGTGTACATTAAACCCTAGAACGTTTTAGTCAAGTCTAGATAGTTTGGTTGCGTTTTTTTCTCCACTTTCTCAGGGAATTCCGCTTGAATCTCGGTCTTCCGTGCTATGTCAGTTTGTAAATAAGCTGAAGATGCCCAGATTGCATGTCTTCTGGTTCAAAACCAACATTTGGACATCCATCCGAGTCGCGTCGAACAAAACGACATCGTCATTTTTTCCCCGCTCAGGCTTTTCTCCTCCAATGTGAGGAGATTGTAATCCCTGTAGCAGCTAGCGGCAGAGGGGTGAAATAACTGTGGAGGGTGATATTTCAGAACACACAGTGCCAGCCTGCCTCTCACCTAAGGGTTCAGCCAGCTGCTTCCCCCGGCCCCCCCTCCCCTCCCGAACACCCTCCCGCCACACGACTGCCTGTCCGTCTCCCCCGCAAGTCAGTCACATGACACCCACGTCTCTCATGAAGGAGTGGATGTCGCCCGCACGATGAGTGCTGTTTGTTTGAGGAAAAAGGGTGTTTGGATGTAGCCCAGTGTACTCTTGGTCTAGGGGTAGACTCGGGAGCAGGAGGGGGCACTGGAGGTTCCCATGGAGGCTGATGATGTGTATAGACTGTCAGGTTAGAGAGGTCAAAGTTGTAGTTCTTTCGAGGGATTTACCTATGATTAAGGGATCCAGACCTCTGGACGATGGAGGGCTCCACTGGAAGATGAAGATCAGCTTGAGGTAACAGGACACCTAATTATGTTGAGCCATGCTTGAGGCTAAAATCCATGAAATCTATAATTCATTAGGCCCGGAAATAGCATTCAGCACTGTAGCAGCATGACTAGGTGAAAGTCAACTGGTGTTTTTGACTGGTTGGCAATAAGGAATAGATTCAAGTCTCATTAATTTGTGTTCTGGTGGTATTGAGGTTGATGATTGTAGATTAGGAATTTTGACCTGACCAGTACACAAACAATTATTCTCAGGAAAGGTTGATTATTCAGCTAGTCCAATGAGGAAGAGATTACAGTTGCAATGTTCCTATGTGTTTGCCCTCTTTTAAAGCTACTCTTGTAAGACTTTGGAATAATGAACAGCCCTTTTTTCCATCTCCAATCCATTTCGTATCATTTAACATTCTGTGAAACGAGACATTGAATATGTGCGGGTACAGTATCTCAGTTGTGTGTGTACCTTGGTAAGCCCTACGGAGAGGTTTACTGCGTGTCAGGTCAGGTGGCCAGATGTTACACACAAGCCTTCCTGCCTCACCGACAGTAAAAGGCTTATCTGGGCCAACCAAAATAGACCCAAACACATCCCCTTACACAAAACACCTCATCCTCTTGTAACCCTCTATTGCGACAGAAAAGACACTTGCTGTTTTCGTATACAGTTCAAGGACAAACGGTGTATGCTGGTTTTCGTTCATTTTTTTCAGAGTTTTAAGTAGAATTTGAAATGTAGACGTTGTACAGGAGGAAGGCTCCTTTCAACAGTAGTTATGTGAAGAAACAATGAAAATTCTCAATACTGTGGAAAACTAATATCTACCCAGCCAGAAAGGAAACAGAAGTCCTATGTATTGCCTCAGGTGGAGTTCCACTGTAATAGTGAACATGTTTATGAAAGAAAATGACTCTCATCCTCCTATACCCCCCTGCCCCCCCACACACACACCCACACACACACACCCACCCACACACACCCCTTTTTACTCCGGAGGCTGCAGGCACTTTTCATATTAAACATCGTTCAACAGCAGCGACGGTGGTTAGAATTGGACCCATTTCCAGTCCAAGCCCCGCTTATGAAAACTCCCTGGGAGCTGGAGGGGGGGGTGTGCTGGGCCGTGCGGTGGGTTCCCAAGGCTTCTCTGGGATACGTCGCGCAGAGTGATTAGCTGGGCACCAAACAGGATCTGTCCTTGTGCTTGAGTCATTTGAAGGGACATGGGGGGAGGGGGGGGGGGGGGACTACACAGAGATCTTTCCTGCCAGGTGTGACACATAATGGTTGTTTTAAAAGAGTTCCCAGATGAGATCAGGCTTGTTGATTATCTGGGCTGGTTGCACAATGAACATTTTTCCTCTCCTATTACAGTAATAGGAGGTGCTTGTTTCTAATCAACAAAAAATGTAAAAGGTTCCCTCTTGTATGGATCCGCAAACCAGTGAAAATTTGAGATTTTTGGATGGTGGTGGATTTATAGGATTGAAAAGTCGAAAATGACTTCAGTAGCAGAAGTCACTGAGAATATCTATTCTATTCTTTCTCCTCCTGAAAAGGAATTCACTTAGGCCTCCCAAAGGTCTTCCAGAAGTTACGGGTATTACTCGCAATCTTTTGGAATAAGTAATGTCCACCGAGAGAAAGTTGGCTTCATAACCTTACTCCTACAGGCCAGTGCTGAGAAATATTTTGAAAACTAACTTTACCACAGCTTTTCCCTCTGACAAAGATTGAGAAACGTAACTATTGCTGCAGTATACGATTTATATTCCACGTATTTCATCGTATCTTCATGTACCCCGTAACTGGTTTTCAAGATTTCCTTTCATGAACATTGGGGACCTTATGGATGGTCCCCTGTGACTGCTTTGAGAAACACTCTGTTTGTAACGTCTCTCTGATGGTATTCTCTGAATGAAGCTGCAATCGATCAGTTGGCCAGCCTACCCTCTGTCCCTTGCCCACACACACACACATACACACACACCTCTGTCTCTCTCTCTATATATATACATCCACCCACCCATCCTCCCTTCCTTCCTTCATTTCTTTTTTCTGTATCTGTCCTCCTGCTTCCTGAAACGAGGCTCCTTAATAACCATTTGAATGCATTATTTGTCGAGGCTGCGAAGCGCAGTGTTGCTGATTGCAGAGAAGCCCCTTGAAAAAGACTTGAAAATGTACTTGAGGGCGTTTGATCGCAAGTGTGCAGAAAAAGACATGATTAGTTGCTGGATTAAATGAAGGGGGAATGTCCTAATTCCAAATGTACGCCGAATACACAACATCGAAAAAAGCTAAAAACAGGACCCAGTACGTATGTGTGAGTACGTGAGCCTGTGTGCAGGGTTTACAGGCTGGGGGAAAAAAAAGAGTTGAAAAATGAAGATTGGCAAGGGCGGGGACCTAAAGAAGTGTATAATGTATTCTCCCTGCGGCCCAATACAACATGGCTAGGTAGGCTGATTGCTTTCTTCCCAGCCAGTGAGTTAGGGAGAACAATCGACAATGCCTTAACAGAGAGAAACACAGGACAAATATATTATCTGGGGAAGAATGCTTTTTTTTTTTCCTACGGTTGATGAAGAGTATTTTCTTTCCATTTCTCATCTCTTCTACAAGGAGCCGCTGCTGAATTATACAGTTGATGTTCAGTTGTGCAATAACCCTGTCAGGGTTCAGTGAAAAGTTAGCTTGTAAACGTTCGCTTGGGTAGTAAACTCCCTATGATACACATTGTGACATGTTTCTTTCATTTAACCATCAGTGTGTCCTTTTGGTCTTGGTACCAGATGGTTTTTCAGTAATTGATAGGCAACGGTTTGATACTGTAGGTTAAAGTATAGAAGGATTAACACACTTCTGCCTATTTTATTGTTTTGGTGTAATATTTACATTTGTCAGAGTGAGAGCTGTAGGTGACTAAACAAAAACAATAGAAAAAAATGTATGGCCATTTATTATTCTTATTTTTTGTATGTGCTTGTTTTACAGGTAGTAAGTGATTTCAAAGTACACTGAAAGAGTTGGAAACAAACAAGGGAAGGATTCTGTGCCGTTTTATCCTGGACCTTGAGCGGACATGGTCGATAACAGGGCTTGTGTCTGGGTACTGTTGTTCTGAAGGTCATTAATATGAAACCCAGAAAGGAAACCTGTCAAGGTGGTAGGTGTGCCTGTTAGGGTCTGTTAGTCTGTTTTCTGTAGAAGCAGAGAAACTATCAAGAACACACGGACGGCTGTTAGACCCAAACCTTGACTGGAAGAAGATGACCACAGTACTTTGGATAGTTTATCAATACTTTTTTCTCCTGTTCTCTTCACCACATCCACACGAGTCAGCATTCTATTCAGCTAAACGTTCGGGTCAACTTGTTAATGCAGAAAGCAGTAAGCGATTCTTGTTTCTTTGATTTAGGCACCACGCCAAATGATTGCAAATGACCTTGTGGGCCGGAATTAAGGCTCAGACAAGAACATTTTAATTACAGAATGCATTTTTACATTTTTTGCATGCCTACTGGCAGCAATAGGCATGCGTACTCTATTTGCTTCAGTGGAACAGCGTTACAAGACTAGTCAACATAAAAATGGGCTCTGCAGTTTTAATTGGTTGATCTTACATCCAATAAGCCTTCT
>NW_025813732.1:0-130000 GCF_021917145.1 Hypomesus transpacificus | reverse complement strand
ATCTCATGGTCTACTGAGCCAGGTGTGTAATCAATGGGTGGAATTATAAAAGTTGTTTACCTAACTGCAAGTATGGTGCTTGCAGTCAAGCGGCTGAAATCCAGACTGGATCTGGCAACACTTTGCCCTAGATCGACTAGGCCTTTGAATGCAATAACATCTGGAGCTTTGTCCTTTGCCGTGACTCCAGATTGTATGAATTAACTAAGATAAAGTCTAAGAATTCGATTTTGGATCAATATCTCTTTGCTCATGCTCAGAAAAAGAACCTGATCACTGAATTGTTTTTGTTTTTAGCAAGTCTCAAAAACAGTTGTAAATGCAAAATGTTTTGCATTTGTGAAATAGGGAGCTAACTATAACAGGGAATGTGTACGTACATTTTTTGACCTACAATGAGAGAAACACAATGATATATTTTAGTCTTACGTTACACATTTGCAGACAATTATTATATTACTGTACAATATAATATTACTGTATACAAATTACTCACTACTTAGAAAATGTAACTAGACCAAACCCATATGGTTTATAGCCTATATTTGTTAATATCAATAGGTAGATTATGGTCTGTCCTATGTGAACTGATCCCATTAGCTTCAAAACTGAATCCTCTGGTCTGTGGAAATCCATCAGCAGGCAGAGGGCAAAACCCACACAAGTGTTTGTCGTCTGACAGGCGGGAGGTTACGGAAAATGGGAGGGAAAAAACAAGGAGCCATGTAGCTGTGAGGAATGTCTGGGCCTCGTTGCTCCAGAAATGGCACGCTTGGCCACACATGAGCTGGGATGACACTGCAGGGAAGTCAAGTCCAACAGAGGACAAAACACGTGTTTGGTCTCAGTGGACTGGGCCTAAGCCTGCCTTGCAGCCTCCCCCCCCCCCCATATGAACCCAAACGGACACTTTCTTTCCTTTTATCTGCACTCCCGCACAATGAATATGCAAATGACTTTGCAAGGAACAAATCCTCCCCCTGTAAAATGAGGTGTTGATATTTTCTGCGGAAGAGTGAATAATGGAATTGCTCTTGCTCGCTCGCTGACTCACCCGCTTGGTGTTTGCGGATGTTTATTAGCTATCAGGTCAAATTCATACATTTTTCTCCCACATAACAACGCTAGCGTTCATTTGAGAATATGAATGTTGGCGACGAGGACGAGAAGAGTACTGAGGCTTTGCTCAGAGAGAGGCTGAATTGTACCAGATGGTGGAAAGAGAAAATTAGCTATTAATTCATCCCGTGTATGATAAACATCGTCATTCTGGAAAAGTAATATTGTGGAATTATATTTCTCAGACCAGAATGTTTTTTATTTGTGTTTATTTATGTTTTCATCTGCAAATATAACTGGAATCAAATCAAAACATGGTTCCTCAAACGGTCAAGAGTCCTGGTGTTTACTGTATCAAGATCACATAAAAGATTTGTACTATAATTCCTTTGTCCTTGGAGATACTGTCTAAAATAGCCTGGTACAGGTTTCTCCATAGTCATTCTACATTGAAAAAAACGTATGCAACTGTGCAAAGGCACTATGATTCATATTTTAAAGTTTTCCAATACCATAGTTTATCTCTATATCAATCAATTGAGTTATTGGGCGTGCGACAATAAATTAACACTAAAGTGGATTGTGCACTGCAGGAAGGCATTGACGAAATGATTACATAATTAGTCCATTTCAAGTGAATCGTAATGAATGCGAGTCCTTTTGGGTGCTCATTTGAGTATAATAAAGGATCGCATAATTAGTGGAGGGGTAGACGCACTGCCATCATTTTCAGTCGTAATTAATCTTATTGGCATAAGACCCCCCCCCCCCCCCGCCCCCCGGCCCCCCTGCCTTAGACTGGGGCTTAAACTTTTCAACTGTTCCAGCTACAGCTAACACATCCATAGACATGAGCTGCACAGACAGAGGTGCCAACGTGTGGATTATATTAGTGATACGACCCAAAACGGTTTATGGTTTCTTTGTTCCAAAAGTTGAAGGGGCATTGGGGTGAAAGTTGAAGTCAAAGGAGAGTACCCCCCCAAAAAAGGGACGTGGTTTTGAAATCAGTGGAAGAAGACAGGGGGGGAAACAGAGACACAGTTGAGTGTCATCAGCCAGGATAGCAGCATTATTTGGATTTGTTTATTAATATTAATCATTTACCACACAATTGATAGTGTGAGAGAACGATTCAATGAAGATCTCTACCGAACTAGAACTAGTCTTAATCCTTGTCTGACGAGCTCTCCCTCACTCCCCGGTCGTGTATATTCACCCTCTTCTACATCCGGAATCAGATCAGGAGATACCTGTCTGAGCACTCCACCCAGCTGCTAGTCCAAGCACTTGTCCTCTCAAAGTTGGACTACTGCAACTCGCTGCTCGCCGGTCTCCCAGCATGCGCAACCCGCCCTCACCAGAGGATTCAAGAACGCAGTGGCCCGCCTGGTTTACAATCTACACAGACGCTCCCATGTTACCCCGCTCCTCATCTCCCTTCACTGGCTTCCCATCCCAGCCCGTATCAGATTCAAGACCGTGGTACTGACCTTCCGAGCGGTGAACGGGACTGCACCCGACTACATCAAGTCTCTCCTCCAGCCTTACACCCCCACCCACCACCTATGGTCTTCTACTGACAACCATCTGGTGGTCCCACCGCTTAAGAGTGCCCGGTCCCAACACAAGCTCTTCTCCCGTCTGGCCCCACAATGGTGGATTCAACTCCCCACCTCCATCAGAGACACTGACTGTCTCTCCACCTTCAAGAGAAGGCTTAAGACAGGGGTACTTAGGAATGATTTGCTGGACCTGATGTTAGTTTCCTCTAGGATCACAATGACTCTTATTGAGACACTTGTTGCTCTTGTTGGTTAGTTGTAACTGATTAAAAAATGATTGTACTCGCTGTGAAATATTTGACTGTTGCTTGCTTTTCCTCAGGTACGATCTTGCACTTTTTGAGGTTCATATTGTTTAATTGTAACTTGTTTAACTACATGCTCTTATGGTTCTGTGTTAAATGTTTGGGGCTATCTCGTTGTTATGATCAGTGACCTATGCACTTTTGTAAAGCTCTCTCTTGGAAGTCGCTTTGGATAAATGTGCTAAATGTGATGTGTCTGGAAAACCGGGTCTCCGACAATCAACAATTCAAAACAACCAATTTTTCGACAACCAATTCAAACCAGGAAAGTGCTATTGGGCTCAGCTGGGAGGGCGTGGAGAAAAAGGATCCGGTGGTTCCTTGTCTCAAAGACGGCTACCAGCCGATTAGGTTGGAAGGCAGAATCTCTGGCAGAGAGTTAAGGGCCTCTAATGGCAAGGAGAGCGTCTTCGGTGGAGTGAGCAACCTTGAAACCAAATTGATGGGGGTTGGTGCGTTTGTTTTTCAAAGGAAGTGGTAGAAGTAGAGGGAGAGTTTGACTCTGGATGTCTGGAAAGGCTACAGACTGAGCCTTTGGGCAGGAAGGAACTGATTCGGTGAGGAACAGCAGACCTCTGTGATGGTTCCTAACAAGGAGCACAGGGATGGAACTGAGTGGGCAGGTGTTTTTTTTCCTGATTAAATATCACCAGTGCTCAAACCTCATTAGACACGAGTAAGCGGAAAAACACCAGCGTGGAGAACGCCAGTCGTGTGGGTTTGGTGAAAGGATGAGTGGAGCAGCTGATGTCATCCACCTTCCTGACATAATGGCTGACAAAGTGATTTCCCGAGGGGTGTTACGGTGTGTGTGTGTGTGTGTGTGTGGAGGGGGGGGGGGGGGTAGGGACTTGGGAGAGACAGGGAGAGCTTACTCATCTTGTGCATTTCCACAAAGCACGATTTATTGGGTATTCTAGCTTTTGTTTTAACAATCAACTCATTACCACAGACACATTGCCAATATTTCTGAGGTAATGGAAGTCCAAAAAGACAAATGTATCCTATTCTTACATGTCAGAAATGATATTAAACCTAGTCTTGACATTTAAATCCCTCTGAAACGGGACTCCACTTCATCACTCATGTACAGTTTCAAACTTCAAAAGTCACTGAAGTTCAGAATGACTTTTTGTACGAAAGTGCATTCATGCACACCACTGAACTCACCCTGGTCCATGTGACAATTCACCGAATTCTGAATTATGAGGATGTCACCTCCATGTTCGTTCTCACCCAGCTGGATTACTTACATAACTCATACATACACGCTTTGCCAAATACCCCTTTCAACAACTATCACTGTTACCTTCAGCATTTCTAAACGGACTTCCCGTGAACACTTGACAGCCAATCCAGTTAATTCATAGTTATGTTGAAATCCCTCATTGGTCAGACCCCTTTTTACTTTGGCTCGTTTGATTCACTGTCAAGAAAAAAGAACGCCTGACATTTCTTTCCCAGGTGCACACTGCATTCGGTAGCCTTTTTTAATCCTCTGATGAAAACAAGGGACAATTCACCAAAGAACACTGGGATTGTACACATTTCTAAACCTTGATGCCTTTCAACAGTCTGTCTGAGGGTTTAAATTAAATGCCTCCCCTGACTCCTAAATAATGCAGTATCTTCCCAGTGTCATACAATCCTGCCATGTGTGGTTTGATGCTTTCATGCTTGTTTTTTATGTTTTTCACATAGTCGCAGAACACATTTTATGGGTGATGAATTGACATGCAAAAAAAAACTGCAAACGCCTTAGCCTTGCACCAGGACTTTAAGCAACACAACAGACTGTACTGCATAACAGAAGATTTACATAATGGGATCCGTTGCTTGTCAGAAAGCACTGGGCGGAGGGGGGGGGGGGGGTTATACTGTGGGACTCCATTCAGAGTCATTTATGAGATCTGTAGAGAGATTAATGTGTTCAGAGATTGTCCTCTGGGTCTTACCCAACACATGTTATCATAGCCACCTCTGATCTCACCCAGAACACCTTGCCAAACATTTGACACTTCACACACAACAGCAAGCAGGCTTTCATCAGCCCCTCGGAAAACGAAAGACGAGAGATACGTCAGAGAACTCCTCGGTCGGCTGCACAGACACTAAAACAAACGGCCTGGCTGCATCCTGCATACATATGGGCGTCGTTTCCATGCATTCGTATGCGAGAGCCAGCTGTTCCTTCTCCTGTTGCTTGTACAAACCTCATTACCCGTGTGACTTTTATAGATGTGCATCTTTTATGGAGCGCCACTCTGGAGGGCTGGGGCCTTGCCGGAGAGCTTAGTGTACGATAAAAGAACCAAACAAATCTCTTCACCCTCCAGCGTACACCCATCACTGTGCCTGCAATGGGAAAAAAAGGGACTGAATTGGGGCTAATTAAGTTGCCTAGGAGTGGGGGAGTCAGGACGCCCTGAGGCTAAAGGCACACTGACCCTATCGACCCTGTTGTGTTCCAACATTAGCTAGATGATTGGTCAGCCCCACCGACAAGGGAAAAAAAAGAAAAACAACCTCACCCAATCACATCCACAAAGACACGAGGGCCAAAATAAGCCAGACAATTAGGCATTCCAAATAATCAGCTCATGAAAGCCCTTCATTACAGCCTCGATTTGGATGGTACTGCTTTGATCTGCCTCCTGGACACTCCCATTTATAGTTCCCACAGAAGATAAAGACGGAGGATGAAGTGTTTTCAGGACAAGAGTACATTCGCCAGTAAGGCATTGAAGATTTTAGGTTGAGCTGTCTATGTTCAGAAGGTGTTGCATTGGATGTGAATATGCATGTAGTACTGTGATGTACTGTACAGATCAAACCTATGGCGTATGTAGAGTAGACATACATATTCCATCTAAACAATCTATTTTATACTCTATTTTAAATCATTTCAAGTCAAATAGGGCTTTACAGTTGTTGGAAAAATTGAAGATGTAACTGTTATCCTGTAATAAGAATGATTCTGTGTTCAGCATTCCTTGCCAGCAGAGAACCCTCTCCCCACATGATCTATAGATGACACGAGGCTTACGCAGACAAACTGACCTAGGTTGACCATTAGTATGCTAGAGGTGCAATAAATGTGTTAACCTTATCTGTGCTGAGTGAATCATATGGTCAAGCCTAGGGTCAGAGAACTCTGTAAGTTTCCACGTGCACGCGCACTCTGTTTCTGGGATCGATCATATTGACAGCTGATATGCAGGGGAGGAGACTTCTCACCAATATATAGTCTTACTTGAAGACTTGTGAACCAGACAAACTTTGTAGCACAATGGCGTGTGATGTTTTTGTCTCCTTGTGGGCCGGCCACAAGCAATAAAGCTTTCTTAAACTTGTTCACCGACTGACTGTGCAATGCTTGATAGATTAATATTTCTGACACAGTTGTCCACAGATGTCAACTAGGCCTAATTAAAACCTTAAAGAAGGGTTTAGTATATATTACAGTCTTAATTTACAGCATATTCAAATTGTTGTCCTTGAGAAAGTGCAGCATATGGCCATATCAGCTTTGATTCCCTTCATTAAGAACACAGATCTGTAAGTGACCATCTGTAGAACGCACCATTGTTATAACCGTACAGCAACACATTTTACATCTCTAGTTGGTTTAAATTGATGGGAAATTAGTTACATCTCCCAGGTGGAAAACATGCCACAACTAGTTCCGTTACAGCTTCTCAATATTTCAGTAAATGGATGCTAGCTAGCAGGGCACCCTGCATTCCCTAATATGATTATGATGACATAATTTGATTACAATTTTGTAATCATTCCATATCAACACCACAATCCTGTACCCGCTCTTCTACTGACTATGTACTTGCCAATATTGTGTGCATCATTCCCTACATACACAAACTAACTGGCCAACACTCCTATTCCCACTGTAAGGATGACCAATTATCATCACTATGCCGGCCACTTTGTTTGTTTATGTCAGCAAAATGCTTTGGTTGGCTCATTTGTCAGAGATAGTACGAGCAATTAACTTCCCTGGTGAGTCCTCTGGGAATGCTCCTTTGAAGGCCAAGCGCACACACACAGCCGATGTGGAAATACAATCTTCGCATATAATGGCCTAGAAAAATCCCACAATTGCCCCTCTTCATCGAAAGCAGAGTGATGCCGAGGGTTTTGTCGGACTTCTGTGGCACCTGAGAGACGAATCCGGCCGGGGGCAGGGGGAGGAAGGGGGAGGAAGGGGGATTCCGGTGTTCACCGCTGGGTAATGGAGACTCTCTATTCAACTGACGCCATTTCAGAGGTGTTTCACAGCTGCGGTTGATGACAATTTCGCTCCCCACACTCGGAGATGGAACTTGAATTTCCATTTTCTCCTTCTGCCAAGGTCTGCAAGATCGGCGACTCGATTTCATCTGTGAGTTTGGCATGTTGCACCTTGTAGGTGAGAATGAATACTCGGGTCCGAATAGACCTTTAATATCTCCTACGATCACCCGTATTCCCCTGTTCCAGACTGGTATTACAGAATATCACTTGGCTGGTATGGATTAACACCTCATATTGTCCATGTGTGCAGTCTATGTCCTGGTCATTGTAAATCTAAATCAGCGTTACCAACTGAATTGTGTCCACTAGGCTAAGATTTGCTACGGACGGGTCTCACTTTGAGAAGTGATGGGCTGTGCATAATGGTAATGGCTCTTACATGCTTTGCGCTTGTGCATTTTGTAGCGACGCACATTCTTTCGTCTGTCAAAAATACTCTCCAAAATGGTGAAAAGAGTGATGGGAAGGGGGAAAGGGATAGATCCATGGATTATATGGAAACCTGGCCTAAAGGTCAGGAAAAGATGAGTTTCCCATCTGAAATACACAGGAAATCGGTTTCCCTGAGCAAAGGTTTTTGGTCAAAATCCTCATTCTCGCATTATTTGAATCAAAATCCCTTGCTTTCTGTAAAGAATGGATTTGGCTCAGTGATATTTCTAGTCCTTTACAAGTCTTTGTTTTATGTGGAACGCCTAGATTATCTTTCAAAACAAAGACAGCAGCGGTAAATCTTTCTTTGGTTGCCATACCTAACACAAAACCTCTCATCCCTTTCTAATACATTATTAACCCGTTCTCTATAAAAGGCACTATTGAACCCCAACGTTTACCTTGCCTCTTAAATCTGGTCTCTCAAGAGCACTTTTCGACTGTAGAAACACACCATCCAGTCAAAATACAAAAGAAAAAAACAATGGCTTCCGGAGGCAGAGCAATAGTTAATTGCTTCTGGCTATGGTACCCTGTGCTGCATATCACAGTGGGGAAAATCTATAAATATGACCATCTCTCCGGCAATAAAGCCTTAACAATTAAGCAGGGGGTGGAAGGTTGGGCTTTCTCTGTGATCTCTCCCTGTTCTCTCCCTCTGCCATGGCAGGGAGACCTGTCAAGGGTGCACCCCCCCCCCCCCCCTCTCTCTCTCTCGGGCTCCTCCACTGTTGGCATTTAGCACCACAGAGCTGCCTGTCTCCTTGACTGCTTAACTAGATGAGAGATGTTTGGGGGAAAATACACTTCTTCAAAAGCTGGAAATGCAAAGCATGACAGGTTGTGTGTGTGTGTGTGTGTGGTGGGGGGGGGGGGGGGGGGGGGGGAGTTTGCATGTTTGTGCATTTTATTATTAACTTTTTTTTGATCATGCAGCCTTCTGAAGATACAGGTTGTGGATGCTGATTGGTTTGAATTATTGATATCTCTAGAGTACCTTTTACATCCCATTAAAGGCCTGCGTGCTGGTGTGAACTCTCTCCACTTGCACTCCTGAGTGAAATTACTCTGGATAGAAGCCAGGACCAGAGCCACCAAAGAAATTATGATTTGGGGGATATCGATGTTGCCCTAACAGCTCCCTCATTCAGGCGCGAGGTCAGATGTGGAAAGTAGGAGGGGGGGACATCGTCAACAAAGGATGACGGGGTCAGGGCTCTTAAGTTTTAGCGTTTCATTCTGTACAACTCGACACAACTATCATCTTGGCAGACATCTTCCCTCAGTATGCCTGCGCATAGCGGTACAATCCATTCTCAGCATGACAAATGGTTGAAATGCGTGAACAATACGAGGTGTTGCGTGAGAGCGTGAGAAATGGCTGAAATGCGTCTCACGGCGAATGCATGAGACTGGAGAGCACTGGTGAATGTTTTGGTTTTGTAAGCTGCGTCCACAGACAGATCTAACATGTAGGACAAATCAACAACGTTAACAACCAAAGACGTTATGGCAGCACAACAAACTCTCGTCATTTTTTTCATTACAGCTGTATTTGCAGGGTCGTCAAGTTTGATCAAAAGCTTGGAGTGAGATTCCACGAGATTTCACGTGAGAGCGTGTGAACAGGCTGAAATGCTTGTCTCATGGTCAATCCGTGAGGCTTGAGAACCCTGTCCTAGACAACCAGACCCAGTAGACAAACAAAAACATAAGTGCACGGCAGCAGTGCAATACCAATAAAAACACAAATGACGTTTTTATATGTGCATGTAGCCCAATATTTTTCAACAATGGTACGTTTTATTTTAATTTGTGTTCATCGTTAGGTACAGTTAAGCCTGCTGTTGCACAGGCCCCTCCTCTACTGTGCCTAAATAGCACAATAAACACCATACACATCAAAATAAAAAAGCAAAAAATGGAAAAATTAAGTCTATGAGTGCGCCTTGGCGTTCCAATGTCGCTCAGAGTTAAATCATGATTATATAACGCCGCTGAGTCGTCCTTGCTAGGCTTGAGAACTGGGAACCACAGAAATAACCTGAAGGAGCACGGAAATGAAGAGTAAAACCGACAGAACAGACAAACTAACGACCAGCAGCAGCAGACACCGTGGCTGGAGGGGGACCGGGGACGGAGGTCAAACCAACAACGTCTGCTCTCAAAAACACAGAAACACACATTGCTTGCGCACACACGCACACACACACACGCACACGCACACACACCGACACTCACTCAAACAAATACACACAATGAGGAAATATGTTAGGTCTAGCCAGCAGGACAGCAGTTCGTTCCCCAGTAATTAACCTTGTCAACGTGACAAATTATCTTGAGCTTCCTGAGTTTCACACTAGAACATTGTTTGTCTTTATTGTTTCTGTAACTTTAAACTTGTTTTGTGAATAACAAGTACAGCTTAGTGCGGATGTAATTGTACTGATAAGGAAATTAGTTACATTAAGGCTTTATTTGCATCCCTACAGTATCAGGAGGCTAACAGCATCAACCACAATGGAAAATCAGGAACTTTCATGCGAAATCCATTTATTGTCAAAGAAACTTGGTCACTGACATTCAGATCTCTAGGATGTCTAGGAATAGTTAGCGAGGATCCCCATAGTGTGCTCCATGAAAGTGCCAGCCACACATCAGCCCAGATTCATCCCCAGCTGACAGGGACGCTCCGGGGGCCGGGATCCCTGGGCAAACACACAAGGCTGGAGGGGCGGAGCCTGCAGGATTAGCGTGAATGTATTCAGCTGCGATGAACCCAATTATATCTCCCCCTACTATGTACTGTACTTAAAGGTGTAGGTTAAAAAAGTAAGAAACGGTTTGTCCCCTATAAACATGTTGTGTAAGCTAATGAGGCCCCCTGAGACCTGTTTGTTACAACTGAGACAGCTCAGTGCCATTGGAATATCAATTTGTATTTTCGGTGTAGCCCACAACTTTCCGGCCAATTAGGTTCGAGCAATCCTATTCAAGCCAATCCCTTTCAGCGAGGTGGACTTTCCTCCTTGGCTTATTTTGTGAAACCGCTGTCAATCAAAAGCCAGCTGGAGGAAAGCACGGATGTTCAGACAATAATTGGCAGCACTCGTTTCTCACATTTGGACTTTATTTGACAATGTTACCTATTACAGTCGTGTGTAAAACAAAACTTTTTCTATAACTATTGGAAAAAAAAACATGGAGCTAAGGAGATACTGGACTGTATTAGACTTGCATCCTGAAGACTGTCAAAGGGGAAACAAACCATTTTTATTGATAAACCAACATTAAGGTGAAACTCCAGAGGCTGTTGTATAAGCTGGGCGAATGAAATGACCACGGTCATTTCTGTGTGAGCATACTATGCAGTCGCCACATAAATATAATATTCATTTTTGGTGGAGGGATATGCTTTCCTGTTTCCGTCTCACCCATAGTAATTATTAGGTTTATCTGACAACGGTGTAATCAAGCTTTAAAATAATGAAAGAATCAATTACTCTTGCCATATACCATAAAAGATAAAAAGCATTTCTTCTCTCTGGTGAGTAGAGAGAAGATAGGGCGGCTTCCTCAGTGAATCAACCAAATATAAAAGGTTTATATTATTTTAATTAAATTGATAAGACAGGTAGCACCAGCTTTTACCCTATCTGGAAGAAAACTCCAATTTACAAAATACACAGCGACCAAAGAAGGATTCAGCCTCAGTATGTTAAATAAACGTTCACTGTGCAGAGTAATTACATTGTGTGATTTCGCCCG
Organism: Hypomesus transpacificus; assembly: GCF_021917145.1. Lineage (NCBI taxonomy): Eukaryota > Metazoa > Chordata > Actinopteri > Osmeriformes > Osmeridae > Hypomesus > Hypomesus transpacificus. The sequence continues at coordinate 118,560 of NW_025813732.1, read as the reverse complement.
CTTGTACAGAGGACTATCCATTCCCCTTTCACAATGATTGCTTTTGAGTCCCTCACCAAACCACATACAGGGTCCCAACACCCGCCGTGAAGGTTTGATATAAAAGTGATATTGCAGCAGAGACAATCCATTCACACACACACACACACACACACGGCAGTGTATTTTCTGCTATTTGTTGGGAGAGCAGGACTGGCACTTTTCCAGACCATCAGGATAGCATGCCTGGCAGCGGAGGTTGCTGATGGACTCGTTAAAGCGGTTGGCCAGCATGGACAGCTTGCTGCCATGGCACAGAGAACAGGGGGCACAGCCCGAACCTCCACAGTGCTGGCAGCTGGGCACGTCCTGGAGCCACAACACAGAGAGGGAGAGAGAGAGATGGGGGGAGAGAGAGAGAGAGAGAGAGAGAGAGAGAGAGAGAGGGGGGAGAGAAAGAGGGAGAGAGAGAGAGAGAGAGAGAGAGAGAGAGGGGGGGGGGGGAGAGAAAGAGGGGGGGGGGGGAGAGAAAGAGGGAGAGAGAGAGGGGGGGAGAGAGAGGGAGAGAGAGAGGGGGGGAGAGAGAGAGGGAGAGAGAGTGAGGGGGAGAGAGTGAGAGGGGAGAGAGAGAGAGAGAGAGAGGAAGAGAGAGAGAGTGTGAGGGGGAGAGAGAGAGAGAGAGAGAGAGAGAGAGAGAGAGAGAGAGAGAGAGAGAGAGAGAGAGAGAGAGGGAGAGAAAGGAAGAGAGAATGAGAGGGGAAGAGAGAGGGAGAGAAGGAGAGAGAGAGAAAGAGAGAGTGGGAGAGAGAAAGAGAGCGAGAGAGATAGAGAGAGAGTGCGGGGGAGAGAGAGATAGAGAGAAATAGAGAGAGAGAGATACATGACAGAAACAGAGAGAGAAATAAAGAGAGAGACAAGGACGTGTTACTAACAAGAGAGAGGCTGTGTCATAAAGCCCATTTCATCTAACCTGCAGGTGTCTTGGTTGATAAAGCCATCTCTCCTAATGCGTTGATGTTGGGGAGTCTGAGTATGAGAATTAATTCGTTATTTTCCACCGACACCGACAGCCTAACAATAAGAGACGAGCTGAAGGGAAAAATGAATAAAGGAGTCAGCACGCTATAAAACAGAAGCAAAAAAAATTGGTTTTCTTTCCTTTTTGTTTTAGGTTATGTACACTTAGAAAGTGTAAGAGAGTGGAGGAGGAGAAATTCCTAAATGAGCGTTAACTTCTCTGAGGTACAGAGAAGTTAGGAACGAGCGAGGCAAGGAACAAAAGCGTTAATCAGCTGCAGAGGGTCAGAAAGGGGATTACTGCACCATGAGTATATCCTTACTGGGAGTCGCAAGGAGAGGAAGAAAGTGAAGAGTCAGTATCCGTTCACAAAGGGAAGACACAGTAGCAGGGTGAGAATGAGTTTAGGGGAGGGGGGTGGGGATGGTGGGGGCGGAGACAGAGAGAAAGAGAGAGTAATGGCGCTCGTGACATTCAGGGATCATTACCTGCACTTGTGGCTCAGGGTTTAGTTTCTCCTCCTGGGCAAACAGAGCTATTGGTCTTCTCCTGCCGCCCTTCTCCCTGCTCCGTGGGCTAGGCTCCTCCAGTCCACCAGGGGGCGCCAGTGCTCTCACAGGCTCCGCCTTCCTCTGTGGTGCTCGGATGATCCGCAGGTTGCTGGTGTAAATGATTATCTTCCCGAAGTCCAACACTGAAGACTGGTTGGCCAACGGTGGCCGTGGATCAGATCGGAAAAATTGAGTTAATTGAGGATGAAATGTGAAGATTGCCTCACATGTCCAGTGTGCCGAAGAAGGATTGCTTGATGTGGTGTAAACTTGGTGAATTTTCTTTAAAAAAGAAATCATCGTGATTACTCGGTCATGATCAATATTTTATGGCCTTAGGTTTTAATTTGCTGTTTAAGAACACAACACTGAGGGATTTTATAATACCAGAAACAGTTCATGGAGCTATGTTATACTTTATGCCATGTGATGTACTCAAACCATTTATTCAATAAACATGGCATTTTGATGAAAGCTAACATCTCCCCTTCCCCTCCCGTTTTCACTCTGAACGTGATAGGCTGTCCTCTGTGAAAATAGAAACACATTTCTTTCTCTGATCCACTGGTAGACACAGATAGCTGCATTTGAAGACACATAAACACACAGGCTTAAGACTTGGCGACAGATAAAGGCTGTGTTCATCATGTCTCTCTGGCACCTCTTCCGACATGGTTTGGATGTTAATCGCAAGATTTTGATATGGCCTGACAGGCTTCAAATATGCGAGCCAGGCCTCTTCTCCAAATGAACTGCCATTTTGACTCGAGCACAACGTCTTTCATTCATCTCTGAGACATGAGTGTTCCTCCACTTTAGATAGTCGCCAAGCCTACAGACCATAACATGTAAATGAGTATAAATACGACTTGATACATGGCGAGGCATACTGGCAAGAATAACTGTAGATAGTGGAATGCTACCAAGTGAGAACAACGGCTTCAAACTGTCATCCAGAACCTGCAGTGACAAAAGTCTGACCCACTAACCAACCAAATTCAAAACAAACAGAGCAGAAGATCTTCCAGGGTGACAGATGGATGAAGGAGTGCATTTCATCTCAGACTTGAGCTTGCCTGCAACCCATCACCAAAACAAAGCGAGCCAACAGAGATTTTTGTAGCATTTGCGCATCTTTCACGCTCATTTCCTGGCCGGTTCACTGTGCTGCATGCAGCATTTCTAACGAAGCATACTTCAGCCAAATGTACCAAATAATTAACAAACTCTTGTAAGACTCACATTGGGGTCCGCCTCTGTAGCGTTGCTCTGTACGGGGGCCCTGTATCCTCCGCCACCTCTGTAAACATTGATCCTCTGTGCGATGAGGCCGGTGGGGGGGTACAAGCCCTGGGGGTCCTGCGCGTCCTGGAAGCCACACAGTTGCTCCATCTCCAGGTGACTGGGGGGCATCTTAGTGTGGATGAAGCTGTGAGGGTACTTCTCCTCGGGGCTGTCGAGTTCCTGGCCGTCCTCGTAGACGTGCTTCAGCACCCGGCCGCTGTAGGACGAGGCCAGCTTGAACCTCACCTTCCTGGGCTTGCACCCCTCGTAGCGCTGGGGGATTTTCCTCTGGAGCTCGTCCATGGCTGGAACGGACAGGGGGAGATCTGGAGGGTTGGGAGTCCCACCGACAGGCTGTTTACCTGGGGAAAGGATCTGTGGTTGAGTTGGGGGTGTGGTGGCGGGTGTTTCAACGCAGGTCGCCCGAGATCGGCATACCTTCTGTCTCTGCCGCTGCTCAATTATTCAGTAGTAGATCGTATGCACGACGAGGATGGTGGTGAAACCGAAAACGTTGTCATCAAATAAACATCACAAGGACTGTAGGCCGTCAGGGTTAGGCATGGGCGGGTGTGTGTGTGGACTTGGAAGGAAGTCAACAGCACCGGTGGAAAACGCACCAGCCCCGTGGCTGTCGAACGATCCACCCTACTGAGAGGCGCTTGTTATTATGTACAAACTTGAGGCTTCGGAGTCGAGTGCTCTAATTTAGTCAGACAGCAGTTCGCTATGACAGCGTGTGTCTCACTCATTAGCTCGAGCGTCTTGGCACTATTTGAACCCTCGCTCCCTTGGACGGTCTTATTACCGAGGTTTGAGTTTTTTAAGGCTGAGCCCCTGTCCCTGTGGGAGGCCATTTTAGAAGGGGAACGTTCATCAAACAAATGGTTGCCATTAACCCCCATGCATGTCGAGATCAATCTCACAATTATCTTCACAGATGACTGTTATTATATTGTGAGTGAATGCTCAGTTCACACAAATCCCCCTCTTTGTCTCCCTGTACTCGGTCCGAGTCGGCTTAATCTGATTGCGGAACAAGCGAGAGATCGTTCATGCGAGAAATTGTTTTGGGTGCATCTCGGTGAAGGAATCATTTAATGTGCCAGGAGACCTGCTGGTTTGCTTTAAATGATTGCCACTGTAAATCCCATGTGTCTCCATGACAGCCCTGGCGTGTTTTATTATGCGTTTCCAGGGCTCTGTCGGCGCATTTAACATGCTGCTCTATGGAGAGGAAACAACTGGTAGATAATACAACCATTAGGTATGATACATTTGCGAGCCTCCTGCAAAGTAGCCTTCTCTGAATCAAACAAAGAAATGGAGCTCTTATGAATCTCATTAGAACCAGTAATCAACTCCCTTGAGCCAAAATAAGCAAGAGGCCATTGAAACATCCCCACCACGTGTTAGCAACAGAGCAGAGGAGGTGTTCCTCGATTGTATCCCCCAATGCTCCAATCAAACCCACGCCCTTGTTCCTATGTCAACTGTTTGGACCTTGTTGTTCTTAGAGGCCCCCATCCTACAGAAGGTGTTTTCGAAAAAGAAATGGATTCTAGTGGTGCATTTTTCCCAACCGAATGGACTAGGGGGCACAGTTCCAATTCCAGCGTCCTGTGTGCCAGTCTAAAAATTGTACAGGCACTTTGCTATATCAAAAAACGGAAAAAACAAATACAGGATAGTTTTTTCTCCCAGATCAGATCACCGAGAGTGCCTTATCAGTGGCTCTCAACAACAGCTCCCTCCGGTAAGCTTATTTCAGAGAGATTCCGAGTTATCGAGACTTACATAAAAAGAGCAACACACACGCAGCCGCTCCGGATGGCAGTCGATATCGTCTCTTTTGGAAGCTCATCCATAATGCATTCGCAGCTGATTTGTTTTGGGGGCTGCGGTTACATCTCCGTCGCTAGGAGTTGTACTTTTTGACTTTGTCGTCGGACTTCTGCCTCCCCTGATAGAGAGTGAGGGGGGTAAGGCTACAGATGAACATGAAATATTAATGTCCGTCTTCAGTTACTGGTGAACTGACTTAATGTGTAATTATGTTGGATTGCGACTGACAGCACGTGTCCTCTCTAAGTTTCTTTTAAGACGAAGACAAAGGAGGATTCGGGTTTCGCCCCCTATTTCCAGCACATTATCCAGTGAAAAGCAAACTGATTCTGACATGCTAGCATTGCTTCACGAGTAAACACATTCAGTTGGATGCAACAGACATTTTCATCAAATCTTTGGCTGCAATGAAGTACACTCACGAGCCAAAACATTATGACCACTCAGAGATGAAGTGGATAACATTTATCATCTCCAAACAAGGTCACATGTCAAGGTCTGGGTAGATTAAATGGTGAACAAACAATCAGTTATCCTAGCCAGTGTGTTGGATGAAGGCGAAACGGGAAGATTAAAGAGCTGAATGACTTTGACGAGGGCCAAACTGTTTCTGGGCGGAAGGCTGGGTCAGATCGTCTCTGACACGGCCAGGCTTGTGAGGTGTTCCTGGTCAGCAGGGGTGAGGACCTGGCAACAGGAGGGATCTGATCTCTATCATCAGTGGGGAGTTTTAGGGTTTGGCATGCAGGTCTGAGAGGTCAGGGTTAGGATTTGTGGAACAAGTAATTGACTTGGGGGCAAACTATCTTGGAAATGATGGATCGTTACCCCGTTCTCATGGATTTGATGTGTGCCTACTCCTGGAAAGTACAAGTTCAAGTTCAAGTCTTTTATTTGTCAGGTGCACAGAGCAACACAAGGTTAGACTGGGCACTGAAATTCTTAAGACAAGACAACGCAAGCACTTGGCATAACATAACATATAAGTACACAGAACAAATTTACATCTATGCTGAGCTTAGATAAGTGAACTTCCTAAATATACAGATAGCAATAAATAAACGACTATACTAACCCTAACACTAAAACTTCCTAAATTACAGATAACAATAAATAGTACGCTATACTAACCCTAATACACAAAAAAAAAAAAAAAAACCTGTTACAACCCGAAAAAAAAACTAATCTAACCTAAATGGAGTACAGTGCAGTAGTGCAAATTTACAGATCAGTGACTTTGTCAATGACCAAACAGGAGCCTGGTGGCGAAAAGTTCAAGGAAAGTAGTGCTGGACAAGCCATATCCTTCTTCACAGATTTATGTTGAGTCTTGACATAATTCCAATTTGACATAATGTAGATGTTAGCACAGAACATCCTTCTACCGATGTTTATAACTGCAAGACTACCGTATGGCGAGTGAAACAAAACATCGATCAAATACTTTCATTCAAATGTGTGTACGTAAACGTCATTATCTTAATCAAGAGTATTGGCCGTATTGCTAACGCGGAAAGTCATTTTGATATGAATATTTTATCGGAGACTGAATGAGTTTTCTCTCTATTTTAATTAACTATGGTCTGTACACAGCTGCTATGAGTCTGCACTCAAACCTGCCTCAATAGGCCAAATGATTTGAATCATGAAGCCTGAAAACCGACTTTGATGGAACGGTTTATAATATAAAAGTTCGAACTAAACATATAATATATGTCACACAATGGAAATGTGCGGTCTTGAACTGACTTCTGTTACAGTCACAGTAACCTGTCCAAAAGTAGTTCATAAGTTTATGCTCAGAGTTTTGGGCATGAATATATGTTTTTGCCATTCCGGTGATTAGGACTGCTCTTACAGTGTGACAGGGATATAGAACAATGATGTTCACATTTCAGAGTACAATGCATTGCCTGTCTAAAAATGGAACGGCTAGCTGTGGACGCCAGCAGATCGGCTTGGATATCAAACACCATCGCCGGGAGGCTGTTGGCACGTGCCTGGCTCCGCCTTATATCATTCTTTGCTCTCGATGAGCCCCTCATGTTGTGAATGCCTGGCACTGGAAGAATGAACGCCACACCAGATGCCACTGGCAGAGAAGGGTACCTAGGAGACTGGGCCCCAGAATGGCGGCTCGTGGAAGGGGCCAGCCCATTTCGAAACACGGCCATGTCAAACGGCTGGGCTTGCATGCTCGACGGTGTGGGAGGAATCTGGGAGATGCTACGTGCTGACGCTAATCCCAATCAGTAGATCAGCGATTGCCTTATTATCCGTTCATGTGTTCTGTCTTATTGTCCCGTCGCATTCGTATTGTAACTCGTATTGGGTCCTGAGGACAGTCCTGGGTCCATGATGTGGCGTCCACCTGATTGGACCAGGAAACACCGTTAGCTGCCTGTTATCTTTGCATTCCCTTTACATTTACATTTAGTCATTTAGCAGACGCTCTTATCCAGAGCGACTTACAGTAAGTACAGGGACATTCCCCCCGAGGCAAGTAGGGTGAAGTGCCTTGCCCAAGGACACAACGTCATTTGGCACAGCCGGGAATCGAACCAGCGACCTTCTGATTACTAGCCCAATTCCCTAACCGCTCAGCCATCTGACTCCCATTCTATTACAAAGCGTGTACTCTGACCTTCACACCTCAGATAGACTTTTCTAGAAGCCTACCACTGTGTCTGAACGGAAGACGCTTATGTCAAGGTGTTTGTTAAACTCTCCCTCCAGTCAGCTGGTCTTCAAACACGTAGGAACCCCCGCGCCTAAACGGATAATCGCACCTTTCGAGTGGACAAGGACTGAGCTTCCTCACCGAAGAATCTTCTGGAAGCGTGGGTCGAAAGCAGAACGGCTTTCTCTCTATTACCTTGGGTGCACTGAAATTCACTTAACAGGTGTTCCCTATTGAACGTTAACAAATAGGTTTTTCGATCCGGGTCTGATGCTCTCATTGAAATGAACACTTGAAGAGAGGTCCGGATTTTAAAGGAGGAATCTTAACACCGACGGAATTCGTGAGCAGCATGACTAACGGCAGGTTCCATTTGGAGGAAGGCTACATTTTGCACATCCACAACAACACTTTTTTTACCTACACTGCTTCTTTCTGTCTTAGTTCAGAAGATAACCAACTGGACGCAAAGCTGAGAGTTTTTAGCGTCGAAAAGGATTACTGTTCAAAACTGAGTACTCCTTCCTACTCTGTTCTTACTCTGGGACTAAGATAACCATGGGTCATCGTGAGTCCAGGTGGGGTCCGTTCAGGTGAAGTCTGTGTGTGGTCACAATGGGGTCAGTGTGTACTCAGAGTGTAGTAACCATCCACCGACTGCCATAACTGTATCGACTCCTGTGGTAATGGTATTCTGAACCATGGTGGCTGCGTTCGGTGGATGTGGTCACTGAGGTGATTTTGCCAACACATACAGCCCTGCCATTTTTAGAGGCAGGAGACCCTGTGGCAGCTTCTCAATAGCGTTTTTTCTGAGCTACAGTTCTTTTCTGGCTGTTAGTAACAACCCCAGAATGCTCCTCGCCGGTTTATACGTTTCATTTGAAGGGAGAACAAAAGAGAGGAGAAGAAATGACCTTATTTTTGTCAAAGGATTGGTGGAATGGCCTCGTTCGGAAAGAAAAAGAAAAAGTGTTTTCAACTGGACCTTTCTTTTTCGCCTTTACAGAATGATCCAGGGTGCACCTGCGTCTGCATGCAAATATGTTCGTTTTGCATTTTCACCTGTCGTGGGTTGGAGAAATGAGAAAACAGAAAATTCCGCTAAAAACCCCATGGATGTATTATAGAGATTCAGGGGAACATGACAACTTTCGAATAAATCCAATGCAGTCTGTTCCGCGGAAGATTACTGTGTGCTTACAGTACGTGGAGCTTGTCCTTCTGTGAGATTGGTTATGAATGGTGAGAAGCAAAGCACCACGTCTCATTTGCCGAGGTTGTGGAGGTCGAGTCGCTCCTCTCCGTTCTTCAGATGTATTCATCTGAGATCCTTGGATCTTGCACCTTTGGCTGGGACCACCTGGGACTTTTCCTGTTCTCCCCCTGTCTATATCTTTGTAAACATACCTGCATGTTTCAAAAGATACGCTTCTAAAAACTCCAAGGACTGGCCGCTCGCCATCAGCTCTCCTGAGCCATCTGCGCGAACAAGGGTTTGTCTCCCTTCGCATTATCAGATAAAACTGAGTGACAGCGTCCCTCGGCTGTGGCTCGGTAAGCCTTTGCGAGTCCGCGGCGCTTGGCGGGAACGCTTTCTCGCACGCACACGCGTACGCAGACACTGTGACACACACACACACAGGCGATTTAGTTATCGAATCTCTTTTTGGGCCTTTCGCTCACTCACACAAAACTTGCTGGTTTCTTGCACTCCCCACCGAAGCTCAGCTGTCTGTAACTTGTGAGATAAAGCTCACGAACGTAGAGCAGAAAGACAAGCTCACAGCCAGCGTAAGTTAAAACGGCGACTGTGAAACTGGAAAATTGTGATTACAAAGTCTCTTTGTAAAGTGTCTTTTATCTCCTAGGTTTCCAACAGGAACTTACAAGTCTACAAACCAACCGCATGGGAAATGGTGTTTGTATACTGGAGAGTATTTCCAATGGAGCTTGCATGTCTTTGGTGGAAAGGGAGAGATAGGCTTGTGTTTAGGGTAAGGCAGCCTTTGCAAAGGTCCCTTCCAATGTTGCGTAAGCACCTTGAACTTCATGTTCAATTGACTGGATTCTTAAGACCCCGCCTCACTGAGGTCCTAGTTATAGTATGACGATACTTTGATTGAAATGCACGTGATATGGTCAAATGACGACCCCCAAAAATCCTCGTAAACACTGCGGCTCCAGCTCGAAGGGGATTAGACACCGTTTTAATTGCGACATACACAAAACAGGCATTGCCCCGAAAGACGACGCAAAAGGTTAAAGTTATTTTGGTATTCGACTGTGCTGCGATATCCAACATTAGTCAACAGACAAGACATTTAGAGACTGACCTTTCAATATCCTGTTTATCTATGCAGTTAGCTATCAAGGCCCAGGAAAAAAAAGCCAATTTAGGGAACACTTACTGATGAAAAGGACACACATTTTGAGATTGTTTGAATGTCAATGTTTACTGTAAGTTTTCTTTTACTATACTTATCATTGGGGGTGCCAAGTGGCAGTGGAGGATCTAAGGGGGGGCAAGGGGTGGCAGCTGCCACCCCAATAAAATACCTGCCACCCCAATCTTCCCATGGAAAAATATTATTTGTACATTAAAGAACATAAACAAATATATATATATATGACTGTTTAATTTAAAATACAATGTTATAGCCTAATCATTTACCATAGGGAGTACTGTACCCCCCTACTTTGGGTTTTGATTCGCCTCCAGGAGGCCACCTAACAACTTCCATCTGCCACCCTATTGCCTCCCCGAATGATAGTCTCTAGATCCGCCCCTGCCAAGTGGAGATCGTAAAACGAAGGTTAAGGCCTAACACAAGGGCCTTCCACTTCATCTCCCTGCTCTCCGGTCTCTCTCTATGAAATAAAGTGACAAAAAAATACCTGAAAAATACACACGAAAGAAAAGTATGCGTCGTGAGTTCACCATCAGAACCGCATCGCTGCAATTACTTTTGCTCAACCCTACTAAACCACCACTCAAAATGTTCTAGAATGGAAGACGGGAAGTAATCTTCCAGATTACTACTTCAGCTGGAATCTGTGGGCATTCTCCCTCTCTCCGGTTCAAACACCAAGTCTCTGTCGCTTCCTTTGTTCTCCAGGCTGGCCCCAAGGCAGCTCTACCTGAAGACTGACATTGCTCTCCTCCCTTCCAAGATCTAACCTTCCACCCACCACACACACACACACACCCACAGGGAGAGCAGAGTGCTGCTCGTCAGAGTATGCTATTCTGACAGGCGGATGTTTGTTGATGTACAGGAGTGTGGGCGTAAGCACAAATGCTCTCTAATTGAATCCCTGATGCCTCTCAGTCTCTCTCAGCCCTCCTCGCGTCTCCTCTGCAAGTCAACCACTTCCCATTTACCTGCCGCCCTCCTCCCATATCCTCCCACAGACACGCACACGCACACACGCCCCAACCTTGTCTGAATCAGCCCGACTGGACAGGGAAACGCACGGAGAGAAAGCTTGAGTTTCTGCGGTTGAAACAGCGAGAGTCTGGCACGCCTCATCAACCCTCCTGGTGCTCCGTTCCGTAGACGGGACACGTCATCCACAGAAGATGTTCACATCGCTCAGGAGCTTGGATTGGACATGCTGGCGCAGTCCCGGAGTCTATTTCCAGACGAGAGAGCGAATGTTCTATTCATAGGTATCTTTGTTTTCCCGTTTGCGCGCAAGTAGGCTAGGAGGCTGCGCGTGGCCGAGACGTTCACGTTTCCTTTGTCAAGTCACGTCGCAAGTTGATGAGGTGGAGGGCCAAGTCGAGTCGCAAGTCCCTGATCGCAAGTCTAGCAAGTCACAAGTCTACAGAGAAAAAACCGTCAGAGGGCTAAACAAGCCAAGCCTTTCATCGAGAGCGAATCATTTGATCACGAGTCTCCCTGCCAATCAAATCACTTGCGACATCGAGACTCAGACCCGGGCTTCAATCTCTGACAGGGACAGCTGGCTGGAGGACTCAGTCAGATGCAGGGCGAGAGATGGAGGAGGGAAAGAGACAGAAAGAGAGAGAGAGAGAGAAAGAGAGAGAGAGAGAGAGAGGGGGAGAGAGAGAGACAGAAAGCGAGAGAGAGAGAAAGAGAGAGAGAGAGAGAGAGAGAGAGAAGAGAGCCGTCTGCTTCCCGCAGAGTGACTGGCTCCTCGCGGACCCCCAGCCTGCGAGGAGAATCTTCCTAGTCACAGGGACGCTACATGCTCGTCTATGATAAGCTAAGCCCGTTACTGCGGGAAGGTATCAGAATGCAAGAGCCGTGGGGAGCGGCTGTGCCTTTCCCTCATATTAAAGCTGTCATCAGTGGCTTGATCACCCCCCCCCTGCCCCCCCCCCCCCTGCCCCCACCCCACCCCCCCCTGCCCCCCCCCCCCCCCTGCCCCCCCCTGCCCCCTGCCCCCCCCCCCCCCTGCCCCCCCCCCCCCCGGCTCCACACCTCAGCTAGATGGGAACAATCTTGAAGGAAGCGTTTGGCCGACAGCTTTGTTGTCGTTGGCAAACTCTTAAATGCGTTAGCGGTTGAAATCGTCTTGTCTGGACGAGGCCACTCGTACATTCAGCAGTGATGCTTCCACGGGAAACGCACGCACCAAGCGCGTGTGCCCGTTCGCGCGCACACGTGCGACACACGCACACTCACACACGCAACCAGAAAGAGTCCACAAACTACTCCTTTTCCGAGGAAGAATGTAACAGACACCAGAGATGTTGTTCTCTGGCGATTTGGGGTGGGCAGGATGCGGTGTGGCCGTAAGATGTGGAGAGGAATGAAGATGAATCAGCGACACCATTGTGTGAGTGTGTGTGTGTGTGTGTGTGTGTGTGTGTGTGTGTGTGTGTGTGTGTGTCTGAACGAGTGGCACAGAGTGAGACAAGAGAGAGGAAACTAGGAGAGAGACGGTGGGACGTGTTTTATGCATATAGCTTCAGAGAGCCCGACGATGTTTTGATGGGCCACTTCGCGAACATCTGGCGCATCTGTTCTTTCGTGGATGTGTGTGTGTTTGGGTGTGGGAGAGGCGGAGGTAGAGAGAGAGAGAGAGAGAGAGAGAGAGAGAGAGAGTTGTGTGATTTGCACACTGCCAAGCACCGGGAGCTAGCGACGCAGCCATTGGTTAGCGTGAGGCGTTTCGTTGTAAAGTAATTATAAGTAAGAGGGGGTAGGCTTGGCCAGGAGCCAACCATAATTGCCTGACAACTGGAGTCTCGATGACTTCCCAGAAACGAGACCCACATATTTTAGGGGGCTCGCTCGAATTTCGGCGCCCAAGTCTGCTTTTAGGCCTGGCGTGTGGTGCTCGTGGGCAGGAGGCTGTCTCTGCCTTTGACGATGCCGAGCAGAAGAGAGAACCGACTCGCGGCAGACGGAGGGAGTGAGGAGAGACGACGGGGCCTGTGATCTCACCTCGGAAGCACACACACACACACCCCATGTCCTACATAGAATACGTCACGGACACGGGCAGGCCCATGCGCACACATGAACACACACACGCACGCCCACACAGACACACAGATAAAGCCACACGCTCATGTACACCCGCCATTGCACTTCGCTACAACGTCAGCCTCCGACTCCCAGCACCAGTCAGCCATGGCAGATGAAAGAGCGACCACATCACTGAGTTCAGGGGCTTGGGAGCAACAACACAACAGCATTTCTCTCCGCTGACACGGCCCACTGGCGATGTGACCCTGCCCAGACCAGAGGTGGAGGTGGAGAAGCGAGCAGACAGATCGACAGGCAGGCAGACAGACACGGCCTGACGGACAGACAGGCAGGACGACGGTTAGATACGGTTGACATACAAACTAACAAGGAGACAGATGGGCTGGCAGCCACATTCCAAGACAGACACAGTTTGTAAGGAAGACAGACAGGCAGGCAGGCAGGCAGGCAGACAGACAGGCAGACAGGAAGACAGGCAGGCAGGCAGACAGGAAGACGGGCAGACAGACAGACAGACAGACAGGCAGGCAGACAGGCAGGAAGACAGGCAGACAGACAGGCAAGCAGGCAAGCAGACAGGCAAGCAGGCAGGCAGACAGACAGACAGACAGACGAACAGTCCCTGAAGCCATCATGACTCTTTCCTCCTTCTCCTCTCGACACAGCTGTGGCACAAATCAGCATGATGAAATGAGCTCCACTGGGACCCAAAGCCTGGAACCTCCCTCCCACCCCCACCCCCGGCCCCCACCCCGGCCCATTCCCTTCACTCCGGTCCAGACCGAAGCAGCGGAGCATGAGGACACAGAACAGGCTCCCAGCCTGGAGTTAGGAGGCTGAGTAATGGGAGTCACAGTCCCACGGACTCTGCCAACGCTCCGAAACCTCCCCAGACCAGAAGCATGCATGGATGCACCACGGCTGGAAACAAGCCCTTCCCTCCATCCCCGGTCGACGGAATGACGGGGCTGATTATGTAATGCCGGGAAACAGAAAGGAAATGCAACCAGGGTCGGATTGAAGCCAGTGCCCCCTCCACCCCCAAATGGAATGTCGCCCCCTCCATTATTGGAGCTATAAGGGTTACTACATTAGAGCCACGTACAAAATACACCCTTGCGGAAACCAAATACCCACCCATCCGATTTGTCGTCGAGCCCGAATCCGACACACCGATCCTTCTAACAGTCACGGTGACGAGGCAAGCTTGCTGCATGGGAGCTCTTTACCAGACCTCAAATCTCACTTCTTGTCGACAGTCGTGTCACAACATGCGATACGCTGAAAATACACACATACTCCTTGGGCAAAGCTGTTTATAAAGCCTTATTTTGAGCTTTAGCACCAGTGCATAGCTCTGGGCTCAAGGCTGATGCTTCAGGTTAGTACACATCTGACTGTCCTTCCCCCCACAGCGCTTGCTGTGCTGCTGGCTGAGGCTGTTATGTAAAACCCCAGGTGGATGTTGTTGCCCTGGATAGAGTTCCCACCGCAGGGACAAGCGTGCCAACTTCCTGGGTCCCTCTGCTCCTTCTAAGCTCCTCCCCCTCAGTCCACTGTGCTGACGCCATCAGGCCTGGCTGGGAAACAGCCTCAGAGCGTTTGTGTGTGTGTGTGTGTGTCTCGTCGTCTTCGGAGATCACCTAGTCCGTCGGAACAGTTAGGCTTGGGACGGCATGGCTTAGCCTCACGGCGATTAGCGAGGCAGGGGATTTGCGGAGCGGCACGAATGAACACAACGACTCGGGGAGTTAAGCGTCGTTGCTGTTTTCTTACCTGGGATCACGTCAGACGTTTTGGCTGCGTGAACAGGGCTGCTTGAGAATCCCACTAATGAGGACCGGCCGCTGTCAGTTATTCAGACCCTCTCTCTCCTTCAAAACCAGCCCCCCCCCCTCCTCCCTCCGTCAACCAGGTCTCAGCAGTCCATTCACCCCCCCCCCTTCCTCCTCCTCCTCCTCCTCCCCAACACACACCCACACACTAACCCCTTCCCCCCTCGCAAACACTCCCCCCCCCCTCCCCCCCAGGGAGTTCACTCATACATCATCATCACCAACACACCTGGTGCACCATGGGAAGGAGGTGGCTATCCTGGCGGGGTCCTGGAGGCAGGGAGTCTGGGGAGGGAGGAGAGAGAGAGAAGAGGAGGGGAGAGAGAGGAGAGAGAGAGAAGAGGAGGGGAGAGAGAGGAGAGAGGAATGAGAGAGAGAGGAGAGAGGAAAAAGAAGAGAGGGAAGAGCTGAAGTAGCTTCTCTGTAGCAACGCTGCCCCCCGCTGGCGACCACCGGGAAGTGCGTCTCCAAGGAGATGATGGATAGCTCTCCCGTATCTCTGACAGCAACCGTGGGGTCAGCTATCGTTTTTCCATCTTTCACAATAAAGATGTTCACATTTGGCTGAGAGGAGACAGTGTAACAGTGTTATATAAGGGCCACCTCCCTGGAATACACATTGAAGTTCCTCCATTTGGGGAAAACCAACCATGTTCAAACTGCAATTTCCATTTCTAATGAGAGACAGGGGAGTATGGAGTCCCCTGATGTTTCTATAGCACCAGTACTGGGACTAATTTGAGTTATGCGCTACGTAGATCCACCCTACCATGGACCTTCAGGGGTCAGAGGTCGACAGAGATCCGCAGATGGAGCAACTCATTACCGGTGTCTAGCGTTATTGAAACGGTGTCTGTCTTTGAATAAACGGAATTTCGGCGACATGTGCAAGCCAATCAAAGTTACGTGGATGACATATTTGGCCTTTAAAAACAAGCGGATGGTGTGTGTTAATACCATTTTCCGATCCGGGTGAGAGCTGGCATTTGAGGGCCGGACACATGCCTTGTTAGATGAAGACCACTGTCTGCCTGCGGCTGGGAATGGGAGTAAGATCAGAAAAGAACTAAAGAAATGCAAATAGGCTTCACTTCCTTTGTGGTGTGCATGAACTTTTACTCCAGAAAAAAAGACATCTCCATGGTTCATGTTTGGTCAGGTAAAAAAAAACACATTTCACATCCTCAATAGGCGAGCGGGCGTTATGACAAGCTCTTTTCATATGAAGAACAATATATCTGATGACATCAAATCGTTTTTTTATTAAAAGTAAAATTCAGAGACGACAGCGCACATTCGCCGTTCAGTTAAATGAGTTCCCGCACGTAAAAATGAATGTCCTTCATGTGTGACATGGACTTGGATGGTCAAACCAGTTGAAACCAGAAGGGGAGACAGGAAGTGGTCGGAGTGACAGGAAGTGGTCATTGTGACAGGAAGGGGGGATGCAGAGAGAGAGAGCCGAGGAGGAGCCCAGGGGAGGGACGAGCAGGTCCTTCAGGAGCTCTCCAGCGCGGTGGACACCTGGTAGATCTGAGTCTTCATCCTCCTCTTCATCTCTCGGATCATCTGACACACAGCCAGAGGGTAGCACAGGCACACCGTGGTCCAGTCCTCACACACACTGCCCTGCGCTCACACACACACACACACACACAAAGTAACATCAGTCGAGCTAGCTTGGACGTTTGACATTTACAGTGACGGCTATTCGGGACGATCCCGTTGTCCAGCACTCTCTCAGGTGTTCCCAGTTTGAAGTAACATGGTTAAGGGAAGCGCCCAGTGATGGGTATTGAGCGGCGCGTTCCTCCTCACCCGGATCTTGTATCTCTCCCGGATGCCCACGCGCAGGGCCAAGGTGGAGCCGGGCAGCAGGGGAAGACACACACACTCGCCAAAGTGGTGAGCCAGACTGAGGTCCAGACAGCAGGGCACCACGGCCCCCAGCAAACCTGAGGTCAACAAACACACACACACACACACACGGAGGATATCTTCACACTGCTGTACAAAGTTGACGACCCCCCCCTCCCTCTGGCCATCCCCCTCTCTCCCTCCTTCCCCTCCCCCCCTCCTCTCCCTCTGTCTTCCCCCCTCCCCCCCTCCCTCTGTGTCCTCCCTCTCTCCCCCCCCTCTCCCTCTGTGTCCCCTTTCTCTCCCCCCTCCTCCCCCCCCTCTCCCTCTGTCCCCCCCTCCTACCCCCCCCTCTCCTTCTGTGTCCCCCCTCTGTCTCCCCCTCCTTCCCCCCCCCCCCCCCCCCCCCCCCCCCCTCCTCACAGGTGGTCACGTCTCCGCACACGTCCAGCAGCCCCGTGCTCCAGCCGCCGCCCGTCTGCGTGATGGTGGTGATGGTCGTCGTGGTGACCCCCAGGCCAGGCTGGGTCAGCACGGGAAGGTCCGTGGCTCGGCCGCTCGGCCGACGCCAGCTTCCGCTTCCTGTCTCCCGGACCGCGACTTCCTCCTCCTCTTCCTCCTCCTCTTCCTCCTCCTGCTCCTCCTCGCCCGGGACAGTCGTCTCTGGTGCGGACCTGAGGCAGAGCCGAACACAAGGCAGGGCATCTCTGGGACTGCTTCGGCTGAACAATCGACACCCTCTCTGAGCCATGGCTGTCTCGACCACTTCAGCCTTCAAATCTAAATCGAGCACGCTAGCTCATTCGCCAAGGACGGCTCCACCGTCGCTTGGACACGACATATCCTTTCGATGGAACTCTTATCCCCCCCCCCCCCCGCCAAAATCCTGTGGCAACGGAACGGCGACACCAGTCGAACCCCCGGCACGGAGACATGCGTGTCGGGGAGATTCAGTCTTGCTATGTGGCTCGAGGCGTCCAATGAGTGAAGTCCTAGCCCTATATAAGGCTCGACGCCACAGCGGGGGGGGGGGGGGGGGGGAACAAGCGCTCCCTGGAATGACGAATTACACCTTAACAAGGGGGTGATCTATCCTGATAAGAGCGTCGAGACACACACTTACCGCTCGGCGTCAGACGTGTCCTCCATGCCAAAGTTCCCGAGCTCCCTGCTGGGGACCAGAGAAGAAGAAAAGAGGAAGGAGGAGGGAGAGGGGGAGAGTTTCCCCCACTCGCTCACCCCAGCTGAGCTCTCGGTGCTTCCCCAAGATAGGACGCCAGACCTGGGGCTGTGCCACTGGCTGCTAGGTGGAGATAACATGCCCTGCCCGCCCCTCCTCTAAGCCCGTCGCATGAAGCCTCGTCACGAAGCACTGTTAAGGGTTCACTGGAGGCGGACAGGAAGTCGACGGAATTGGGGTTGAAATGAAGACGATTTGCACACAGAATAGGCCGAGATAGAGGCTAGACCAGGCAACAACAAAAAAACAACCAGGCCAAGTTCTCCTCAGAGCAACACCGGTCGGAGAGGTCTGGACACAAACAAGCATGGACACAACGACCACGAGGAGAGGCGGACAGGCCAATTGTTTTCGACTGAAGCGGACCTTACCTTTCGTCGTCACACCTAAGCTGGGATGTACGGGTCTGGTAGCTTCAGTTCCGAATCAGATACTAAGACACGTCTCAATCACACACACACACACACACAGACACAACTTATCTAGGGGTGACTCGGGGGAGGGGGGGGGACGACAACGCCGAACGTGGCTGTGGTCTGTTTCTCGGTCACGTAGCACTTCCTGAAATCACATGTGACAGAAGACTGATTGGCCGATGCAGAACACTTCTCTCTGGTGCAGCGGAACCGAAAGTGCTGGGACCCCAACGGACAGGAAGCTCAGTCGCCCGCTAGGTTTGTGAGAGATGGAGGCTAGAAGGAAGTCGGCGAGGAGTCAAATGTAGTTCACAGACGTTTATTTTTGACTGGAAAGTCATCTGGATAGCCCACGTCTTAATATGGGGGACACAAATGTTGACAAAATGACCGCATAAAAACACTGGTGGGAAAACATGGATATGATGTCAGATATGGCTTTTGTTAATTGATTCCAAAGACTATGGGGCCTCCACATTTTCTAAGAGGGAAAAATCAACCTGACACATACAGACTGCATTTATTGTAAAGAAGTTACAGAGAGCAGTGACAGAGAGCACAAAAAACAAGGGCAATACTTAGTCACGCCTGTGTGTGGAACTGCAGTGGAAAGATAGAGTTCCTTTAGAACCCCCTGCCAACCAATGCTACACCTGCATCCAAACCCCTCCAACCTGAACCCCCGACAGAACTCTCTAGAAACGCCTCCTTAATCTCACACCCAGGATGCTGTCTGAGCGGTCTTTGGCAGCCATTTTGTGTCAAAGTCCATACACGCATGACTTTCAAGCTGGCTATGTGGTAGCTGTTAGGCAGTGGTCTTGGGATGTCTTCAGACGGATCCGATAGACTTACAAGAGAGCTGGTCTACAGGCCTGATGTAGAGGGAGACATAGGCTGACTGAGGAAGCTGGGAGGACAGTATGTGTGTATGAGAGATAGAGAGAGAGAGACAGAGAGACAGAGAGAGAGAGAGACAGACAGAGAGAGAGAGAGAGAGAGGTGGGGGAGAGGGGGAGAGATAGGCAGAGAGATAGTCAGAGAAGGAGAGAGAGACAGAGAGAGAGGGACAGGGCCCCTACTGCAGCAGGTAGACCAGGGTGTCCCCCACCTCCACGCTCAGGCCGTTGTGGGCCACGCTGACCGCACGCTCCTCCAGGCTCACGCTGAACACGGAGCCCTCGGGCACGGGCAGCTTGCCCTGCTCCTCGCGGCCCAGCACGGGCACGCGCCGCGGGCCGCCCAGCGGGTCCTCGAAGCGCATCAGCTTCACCCTGGACGGATCTGCAGGGGACGGGAGAGAGGGGGGGAGGTTATCGACAGGCCACATGGGGGCAGGGGCAGACACGCGCAGCGCCCTGCTGGGGGGTCCAGGTCCGACAGAGCGGAGGGGGGCTTCTCGCCGAGCCGGAGATGTATTATGGATAACTGAAGTGAGGCGTGGGCCGAACTTAGGAACATCCATATTTCATTTGGACGGCTTGTCTCGAGCCTTCTTTATCTTCGCTCCGATTCGACCAGTGACTATTCGTGAAAAGGCCCCAATCTTACTTATGAGCCCGCGTCCAGCTATCTCGGCAGGTTGGGTTGTTTTGAAGCTGTGGCGCGCTTCTGTCGGGCGTGGACGGCGTTACCTTTGATGCCCCTGTTGACCTTGGCCAGCCTGCGGAGCACGCTGTCTCGGCTGTCTCCCTGGCGGATGTCCACCTGGGTGGAGAACAGCCCGTTGGACGGCTGTGGGTTCACCAAGGTCACCGACACGCCGGGCTAGACACACACACACACACAGACATTAGACACAAGTCTACACAATTTGAGGCACGTGTGTGTGTGTATCAGTTCAGCATGTGAAAGCGTGTGTATCGAGGCTGGGGGACAGACAGACTGGAAGTAGTAGGAGGGAGACAGACAGACAGGAAGTAGTAGCAGACTGGGTAACAGACAGACAGGAAGTAGTAGCAGACTGGGTAACAGACAGACACACAGGAAGTAGTAGCAGACTGGGTAACAGACAGACACACAGGAAGTAGTAGCAGACTGGGTAACAGACAGACAGGAAGTAGTAGCAGACTGGGTAACAGACAGACACACAGGAAGTAGTAGCAGACTGGGTAACAGACAGACACACAGGAAGTAGTAGCAGACTGGGTAACAGACAGACACACAGGAAGTAGTAGCAGACTGGGTAACAGACAGACACACAGGAAGTAGTAGCAGACTGGGTAACAGACAGACACAGACAGGAAGTAGTAGGGAGGCTGGGTAACAGACAGACAGGAAGTTGTAGGAGGCTGGGTAACAGACAGACAGATGACAACTGTGATAAAAGGCTGCTCCGTCTACCTCGGATCTGAAGATACTGAATGGTTTCCCTGGGCAACAGTCCTCCTTCACTTTGTCATCGCCATCCGACGCAAACAACACATCTATCTGATCCAACTGGAAGGAGGAGAGCGGGTGTGTGTGTGGGGGGGGGGGATAAAAGGGATGAGGGGAAGATGGAAATCAAGAGAGAGTGTGTTAGAGAGAGAGGGACAGGGAGAGAAAGCAAGAGAGAGAGATGGGGATGAAGAGACACAAACCATTAGCAGAGCGGTTGAATATTTGATGGGCCCAACCCAACATGCAGAGTGTGTTTGCGGGAGGAGCAGGAGGAGGAGAACAGCACAGGCTGCCATTAGCCACGGGCTTCCAAGGCACATCCAGGATCAGGGAAGCTGCGTCTCTCCTTCTGTCTATGCCGAGACCGGACGTCTCGGACAACTACCCTGGCTGAGAAAGAGTTGGCTGGGGCCCATGCTGACAACGCCCCCCCCCCCTCACCCACCCACCCCCCAATTCAAAGAATAGCCACCAGGCATTAATGTCGAGACAGGGCTGGACCGGTCTCCTGGGCGGTGTGTGGGGGGGGATAGGCAGTGGGCTGGAGGGGGCGGGGGGGGGGGGTAGGCAGTGGGCTGTGGAATCGACATCACACCCAGGTCTCCTCTCATAGCCACGCGGCGCCATTAAAAATGCAGTGGAGAGGCAGAGAACGAGGCAGAGAACGAGGGGGCGACTGAGATGGAGGAGAGGGGAGAGACCAGGAGTGGGTGGAGACAGAGTGCGGGACCGACAGAAAGAGAGTCTCGGAGGAGATAGAGCCGAAGGGGTGAGAGAGAGAGAGGAGAGAGAGACAGACACAGAGAGACAGTCAGCAGCGAGCTCACCTCCAGAGAGTTTGTCAGATACGCGAGGTTCTCGAGCAGAACGGCTCGTTCGTCGAATTCCAGCTCCAGGTCCAGGACTTTGGGCCCGTTCTTCTCCAGGTTCTCCTGAACTCACACACACACACACACACGCACACAACCGGAGGGAACAAAAACCTCCATCAGCCAGAGAGAGAGAGGGGGGACCAGCAGAACCCCTAGCTCTCCTTCCCAGCTCTGCCCCATCCCTCCCTCCCTCCCTGCCCACCTGGCCAGGCCTGCAGGCCTACCTTGATCATGGCTACAAAGGGCATGGCTCTCTTCATGTACTTCTTCAGCTCCGGCAGGGCCCCCAGCTCCACCGCAATCACCTTGTTATCGGGAAGAACCCCCTGGTTGGCCTGGAGAGACAAGGACACAGAGAGAGAGAGAGATAGAGAGACAGGGAGACAGAGAGAGAGACAGGGAGAGAGACAAGGAGAGAGAGAGGGATAGAGAGAGAGACAGAGAGGGAGAGAGAGACAGAGAAGGAGAGAGACAGGGAGAGAGAGAGAGACGAGGAGAGAGAGAGACAGGGAGAGAGAGATAGAGATGAAGAGATAGAAACCATTAGCAGACCGGTTTAATATTTGATGGGCCCAACGAGAGAGAGAGAGAGAGAGACAGACCGAGGAGAGAGGTTGACAGTGACAGCGTCGGGGGGTGAGACAGGGACGAGGGCAGACAGGACATGGTAAGTGGAGGGGCGTGGAGAAGGAAACGGTGCTTGTCAGTAGACTCCAGGCCACCCCGTTGATCCACATCCTTGGGGGTGAGGAGGTGTGTGTGTGAGGAGGTGTGTGTGTGTGTTCCTACCTTGTAATGCTTGCCCAGCAGAGAGAGGGCGCTGTGTTGCCAGGGAGGGTAGGTCTTGGCTACGTAGATGGCGCAGTGCGAAGGCCTGCCTGGGGGCTTGGCATTGCCTTTCTGCAGGAGGGAGGGAGGGAGGGAGGGAGGGAGGGAGGGAGGGAGGGAGGGAGGGAGGGAGGGAGGGAGGGAGGGAGGGAGGGAGGGAGGGAGG
Source organism: Hypomesus transpacificus (assembly GCF_021917145.1). Lineage (NCBI taxonomy): Eukaryota > Metazoa > Chordata > Actinopteri > Osmeriformes > Osmeridae > Hypomesus > Hypomesus transpacificus. The sequence goes on along the minus strand of NW_025813732.1, from coordinate 96,142 downwards.
GAGGGATTGATGTGAAATTCAGCTGTTGGTCACGATTCACCCAATGTAAGATGTTTTGGAGGTGAACCACCCCTTTAAACTAAATTGCTCCAAAAACAGGCGTGCGCATGGCTCAATATCATCATCCGGCCCACTGGCACACTCTCTTGGGCTCAGCAGGCCAGCGCTTTCCAAAGGCCTCCCATTTCATCTCACGTTATTCCTTCACAAATGTCCAAAACACAAGGACAACGCCCACGTGTTTCCCCTCCGCACGGCGCTCCAAAGGGTTCCTGCAGACGACGGGGCTTGTGTGGGGGAATCTCGTTTCAGAGTTCATGCACGGGGGGCTTGTCCTGGCAGTACCTTGCTCTTGGGGGGCATCAGGTAGGCCTTGAGGCGCAGCCTGAGGTCGTGGGCCGTCTCCGTCAGGTACTGGGAGGAGAGGAGCAGCAGCTCGTCCACGGGGCCCGCCGCCGGCCAGCGAGCCAGCATCAGGGACTCCTGGAGGACGAGGAGCGGGCGCACACACACACACAAACACACACAGTGACACACACAGAGACACACACACACACACACACAGAGACACACACAGATACACACACACAGAGACACACACACAGAGACACACACACACAGAGACACACACAGATACACACACACAGAGACACACACAGATACACACACACAGAGACACACACACAGAGACACACACACACAGAGACACACACAGAGACACACACACAGAGACACACACACAGAGACACACACACACAGAGACACACACAGAGACACACACACAGAGACACACACACAGAGACACACACACACAGAGACACACACAGAGACACACACAGAGACACACACACACAAACACACACAGTGACACACACACAGAGACACACACACGCACACATACAAACACACAGAGATACACACACACAGAGACACACACACGCACACATACAAACACACAGAGATACACACACATAAATAGACATAACCAGACAGGCCCGTTGAGGTGAGAGGTACAAGCTGGGAGCAACTGAGGAGGGCAAATGACCCATTGAACGGTTCCTGCAGCAAACTTTGCAAAAAAATTATGAAAATCACACAATGACTTTTTGTGAGTCACTTATCTTGACCAGCAACCAAGAGACACATTCCCACAAGTGAGCTCAAAACGTGTGTGTCGATATAGTCTCTCACCTTGCCTAGAATAATTCACACAGGTCTGGGCCAAATGTGTGTGTGTGTGTGGTGCAGGAGTCTCTCACCTTGCCCAGCAGGCCCCAGGTGTATTCACACAGGTGGGGGCAGATGGGAGCCAGTAGCAGGGTCTGTCTCTCTATGAACTGGAACACCAGGTCTCTGTGCATCCCCTCCATGGCCAGCTCTCTGTACTTATCCTTGAACGCCTGTGTGGAGCAACACACACACACACACACTGTCATATAACATTTTTGTACTGGAGCATAACACACACACACGCAGTTAAGTTAGCATTTATAAATGTGTTTCTTTTCTGGTGAGGTAGGTTTCTTTTTTGGGGGGAGGGCTTGGATCCACAAAGTGTTGTATGATGACAAGGTGTGTTCCGGATGCTTCTGTGGGGCGAGCCACACCCGCTCGGGACGAGGGGGCTGACCTGGAACTCGAAGAAGCCGCTCTTCAGAGCTTCCTTGTACATCATCCTCTCGTAGTGCTGCTCCGTGCGGACGATGGCCTCGTTCATCTCGCTGCACAGAAAACAGCGAGGCGTTAGCGGAGGATAGCAAGCTTGAGCATCTCGTCTCACCTGCTGAAGGCTACGCCCTGGCACAGTTGATACTTTTCAGGCGTAAAGAAAACGAACGAAAATGTTATTTATATTTTCTATAAATCAATTCTACTCACTGCCTTCTAAATATTTACTATGATTTGCTCTGAACAGTTCAGAAAAAAAAGAAAAACGCGCATGACGTTTAAAAAATAACTATAGGGATAGCGGCCGTTGGTGATTGGCCCGGACCTGGAGAAGACCCGGTCGTTGAAGGTGTCTGCCGGGCCGGTCCTCAGGCCGTCCTGATTGGCTATCATCTCCTTCACCCACTCGGCCCAGGTGAAGAGGCGCAGGATGCCGGCGTCCGCCATCGTCTCCACAAAGTTAGCGTCCTCCACCGTGTCCCCGGCGTCCGCTAGCGCCAGACGCATCCCTGCGCACACACACACACACACACACACACACACACACACACACACACACACACACACAGGCACACACGAGGAGGAGACCGGTTGCCGTGAGTCACCACCAATGAAGCACGGCCTCCCTCTCAAAAGGCCATGATTGCAATTAGTATAATGACACACAACAAACCCTGAAGCGCTTCCCCCCTCTCACCCTCCCGCTACAAAGGACGTTTTCTAGGGAGAGAGAGAGAGTGTGTGTGTGTTCTGTAGTTCAGCGCTCAGCCCACACTTCCCTTCCATGAGTACCCAGCATGCACCAGCAAGCCCGGGGCATGGCATCAACTCGGAGTGACTCATCATCTCCCATCAGCCCCTGGGGCCGGCCGGCACGGAGCGCTCGACTCGGGAAGACGGAGAGCCCTTCAAAGGAGTCCGTCCATCTATCAAACCCCCGTCCCCACTTCACCCCTTCCCAAATAATCATCCCCCCCCTGCCTCCTCTCTTTGTCTTTGTCCCTTTCTCTCTCCCTCCCTGCTCTCCTACCTCTACCTCTCTCCCTCTCCCTCCCCCTCTCAGCCTGCCCATCCTTCTCTCATCAGGGGGGAACAGCAGGAGGCACTGAAGATGGGAGAGAGAGAGAGAGAGAGAGAGAGAGAGAGAGAGACAGAGAGAGACAGAGAGAGAGACAGAGGGAGAGAGACAGAGAGAGACAGAGAGAGAGGAGAAATGAGAGAGGGAAGGTCGAAACGGAGAGGGAGCGTCGACCGAAATAAAAGACTCGATGACGGGTAAGGAAAGGGGCTCACCATCGGCAGAGAACTTGGCGATGGCTTCGGTCAGGGTGAGGAAGTTTCCGGTAGATTTGGACATCTGGCGAGGGAAGACAAACACGAGCTGGTGAGAGAGGGGCCTCGTGCACACAGTGACAGACAGGCAGAGCCACAGATGCACAGACGCCTCCGTCCGAAGGAAAGCAGGACACGTCGCTTTGCCAGGACAGCTTGCAGGAGACCGCTTTCCGAGAGCCACACAACACACACACACACGACCTCTCACCTTTTCAGAGTTCAGCAGCAAATGTCCATTGGCTCGGACGGCTTGAGGCCACTTCCCACTGTGAACACAGATACTAATAATTGAAGCTCAGACCGACCTACAAGTCAGTCAGTCGGGGTAATCTGACAAGAGAAAAGCCAGGCTAGCGGGTCAGCCGGCGCGAGGCAAAGGGGTCAGGACCTGTCGCTGGGCCACATGGCCACGTGGTTGTACAGGTAGTAGGAGAGGTGGTTGGGGACCAGGTCTTTGCCCGACACGCGCACGTCCACCGGGTACCAGTACTCAAACTCCCTCCTCAGACGCTGCAGGTGCTCCTTGGGGATGTCCGTCTTGGGGAAGGGAGAGCTCTTGAAGAAGAGGAAGTCCCACACCTCCCTGGTCATCTGCTCCGGCCTGGTGGTGGGGCAGTGGGGAGAGGAGAGGAGAGGAGGAGGGGAGGGGAGGAGAGGAGGGGAGAGGGGGAGGGAGGAGGGGAGAGGATAGGAAAGAAGGAGAGAGGAGGGGAGAGGGGAAGGGAGGGGAGAGGCGAGAGGAAAGAAGGAGAGAGGAGGGGAAAACTGAGCGTATGGTTCCATTCATTGTTGTGGGCCTTGTACTATGTACAATGAAAGCAACATCCCTGGTCTAATACAATGCAGTGAGATGCACACGTGAGTGTGTGTGCGTGTGTGCGCACGGTGCATACTTGATGCCGAGAGGCGAGGGTCCCTGTCCGTTGAGCACGCCCCCCTGGAGGAAGTGGGCCACTGTGTAGTAGGCCATGTAGATGGTCGAGTCTGACAAGGACTCAATCAGCCACTGCTGGTCCCATGGCAACCGCGTTCCTATGGTAACAGGCGGCCGGGGATGAAGGGAGGAAGGGGAGGGGGGGGGGGGAGAAGAAGAAAGAACAACAATTAGGCTTTGGGTCTTGTTTTGACTCCCCACCACCACCACCACCCCCCCCGCTTAGATGCCCTCGTCAGTAGCCAGGTTTGTCACCTCGGGGCTGGGACTCAAACGCCCCAACCTGCTGGTCAGGCTCCGACCTCCATCGGCAGTCCACACAAACGCACAGGGAGAGACGCTGTGCACGCCGCGGCTCTTAACGCCCGGCCTTGACCCCAACTCGGCTCCCAAACTGGGAACGTGCTGCCTCGGGCTCCCAATATCTCCCTGCCCAGCAGTTTCTGATTGGCTGGAGGGCGCGGGGGCGTGGTCTGACACTCGACCTCCCTTTACGGCCACCAGGAAAATCAGCACCGACACATAGAGCGGGGGAGGACGGTCTGACAAGTGTCCACGCTGCTTCATACTGAAGGACATTGAAGCCCCCCCCCACCACCTCACCTGCCCCCCTAGCCCCCGCCCCTCCTCACTCACCCAGGCCGTAGGTACGGGAGCAGGCGTGGTCCTGGAGCCAGGCCAGAGTCGCCTCAAAGTTCTTCCTGGTCTCGTCGCAGAACCTGGACAGAGAGCAAAGCCCAGACAAGGTCAAACACACACACACACACACACACACACACACAGTAGAGAAACACACACACACAGTAGAGAAACACACACACACAGTAGAGAACGGCAGATGTGCTGGTTGGACAAGGGGGACTCACGTTTCCATGGCCTTGAGAGCCTTATCAGCCTGCTGCTTCCACTCTGCATCTCCGTAGTCCAGGTACCTGGGCAGGGAAGGGAGGGCGTGAGGGGTTACCGCCGGCACGCATTCCCTTCTTCCTCCAAGTCCAATGATGCTCTACTCACCACTGGTCGCAGAGTGCCACCACGCACTCGTCGGCAGAGCGGGACATGACCAGCTTCTCTGACTCCATGTAGATCAGGGCCTCGCCCTGGGGGCACAGGACAGGGCGCTGTTACGACACACACACATCTACACACACTCACACATCTCTACACGCACACACAGACATGCACATGCACACATCTGTACAGCCAATGAAACGCCTCTCACCTTCTCCACCATCATCTTCTGGATGGGCTTCTTGACGTCCTGGACCTTCTGCCCCTTGAAGCCCTCAACCAGCATAATCTGGGGGAGAGAGAGAGGGGCGAGAGACACAGACAGAGAGAGTCAGAATTACACCTGAGACTGGCTGCCTTTGAAAGCCCTGGGTCACTGTGCATCAGATCCCATGTTTGGGCTTGTGTAGCCCTTTTCACAAGCAATGACTGAACATCCCATGGATTATTCGGGCTTCGTCGTCAAGACGGTAGAGTGTGGGTGTGTGTGGGTGTGTGGGTGTGTGTGGGTGTGTGTGTGTGTGGAAGGGCCTCACCCCTTCGTAGAAGCCCTTGAGGTAGACCTTCTCCTTGGCCTCGGCCAGCTTCTCCTTGTCGTTCTGACTCACGATCTTCAGTTGGTCGCACACCACGGGTGCCGACAGGTTCCCGTACCCCGGGATCTCGATGATGGGCACCTGGAACAGGGGAGGGGGGAGGTGGGGAAGTGGGGGGGTCATTCATGAAAAAACACCTCCACACACACCAGGAGAGAGATGGGGGGGGAGGGGCGTGGAACTTACCGGTTCAAAGGGTAACACCATCTTGTCCTCGATGCCGTATTTCTCTCGGAGGGCCTGACAAACACGACCGGTCGATCCAGGTTAGAAACACTTATGTGAACGTGACTATCGATCGTTCATTGTGTGATTAGGAAGCGATGGGAGGGAAGCCAAACAAACAGAAGGTGCCGGACTGGTATGTAGACGGGCAGGCCAGACAGGAACACACACACACAGGGTCAGGTGACCAGGGTACGAGCCGTCTCACCTGCTTCTTCTTGAGGTCCCTCAGAGCGGCGATGTCATCGGGGGCGTCCGATGGAACACTGGTGACGACCCCCGTGCCTGAGTGCACGCCCCCACGCACACACACACACAAAAACACAGAGCAATTACCCCTGACCTCAACACTAGATAAACCCTACGTGACCTTGTGATAACGTTTCTTGTCAACAGATTATGCTGGTGCAAGACAGGGAGCAAAGCAATAGATCGATTTGCTTCAGAAACACACGGACCATGCAAGAACATGTGAATGCAGAGGTTAACCTCCACGACCAGGCAGTCGAACAGCACTCTTGGTGACTCAGGAGTAGGCAAAACGGCAGTTGGGAGTGTTTGTGTACATGTGGTGTGTGTGTGGTGTTAATGGGATTTAGATTGAAAGCTTTGTGTAAGGATTGTACTATGCTACGTTTCCATGCGTGTCATGAATAAACGAGTGATGTTCTGCAGCCCCTTAAATCCGGTATCACCAACAGTAATTTAGTTGGACTTTTCTCTGTAAATGTACTGTGTACCGAACAAGGTTTGTATTGAGCGCACTCCTGCCATCTACGGGAGCGGGGGTGGCTGCAGAGCGGGTTCAGTCGAGCAGATACCTTTGTCCTCCTTGATGGTGAGCATGGGCAGAGCGTAGATGGTCCGGTAGGAGGTCAGAGGGGCACTCAGAGCACATCCCAGGACGTCCTGGGGGGACAGTGAGGAGAAGACGCGCGCCTGTGCTTTACCAGTGACGTGGAGAGTCCATGGTGGATGTGAACCCGAGTCGACGCTTGAAATTCTACAATAATAAATAAAAATCCCTCCCTCCCTCCCTGTCTAACTCCCTCCCTCTCTAACTCCCTCCCTCCCTGTCTAACTCCCTCCCTGTCTAACTCCCTCCCTCCCTGTCTAACTCCCTCCCTCCCTGTCTAACTCCCTCCCTCCCTGTCTAACTCCCTCCCTGTCGAACTCCCTCCCTGTCGAACTCCCTCCCTGTCGAACTCCCTCCCTGTCGAACTCCCTCCCTGTCGGACTCCCTCCCTGTCGAACTCCCTCCCTGTCTAACTCCCTCCCTCCCTGTCTAACTCCCTCCCTGTCGAACTCCCTCCCTGTCGGACTCCCTCCCTGTCGGACTCCCTCCCTGTCGAACTCCCTCCCTGTCGGACTCCCTCCCTGTCGGACTCCCTCCCTGTCGGACTCCCTCCCTGTCGAACTCCCTCCCTGTCGAACTCCCTCCCTGTCGGACTCCCTCCCTGTCGGACTCCCTCCCTGTCGAACTCCCTCCCTGTCGAACTCCCTCCCTGTCGAACTCCCTCCGTCGGACTCCCTCCCTGTCGAACTCCCTCCCTGTCTAACTGTCTCGGTCCGATAAAGCTGGAAGCCGGGAGAGGCCTACCTGCCCCAGGAGCTCAATGACGACGGGCACCACGCCGTTGTCCCTGGTGACGCCCTGGTAGGACATGTTCCTGGCCGAGCGCCGCGTGCACACGAACACCTCGCCGCCCGCCGTCTGGAAGGCGACGTACCTCATGTCCGGGCGGACCCAGCAGTTCGTCTGGCCGAACATGGTCTCTGGTCTCAGGGTGGCTGCTACCAGGAACACGTTTTTGCCTTGAAGACCACTGCAGAGGGGGGTGAATGATTAAACGTCTTTCATCTGCTACGGGTGTCTGATACCATTTTTGTGGCTTCCAAGACACATCCATGCACTATGACGGCTGATTCGTCACATGACGAGATACCTTAGTTTTGCTGGGAAAGGCTCAATGATCTTCATCTTTACGAGGGTATATTCCTGTGGCCCAACTCCCTAGGATGTGAGGAACGGTGATACTGAGGCTGTAATTAATCCGGTTTGAATAACAGAAACACAACAGAAACTTCCACTGACGTCTCCCTGGGAGGTAACCCGGGCTAACCGTCGTCACCCACCTCTCCACTCTGCCTGTCGTGGTCCATGCACGGCTGGTCGTCTTTGGGAGAGTAGATCGTGTACCTGCAACAGAAGGACACGTCACCTGCGGTGGGATCACTGAGGGGTTCTGTGGACGCATGCTGACGTACGCCCCTCCCCCTCCCCTCCCCCGGCCCCTCCCCCGCCCGACGGACCTTTTCCCAAACTTGATCTTCTTCCTCTCCCTGAGCGTGAGGAACTGCCACCTGACGAAGGAGTCGTAGAAGGGGTTGACGTCCGTGGTGATGAAGGAACGCCGCCAGTCCACCTGCGGGTCCACATCCCAAGTTCAGATACAGGGAGGAGAAGCACCGTGCAGGTCCGAGGGGACACACTATTACGCCCACAAACTGCATTTCGTGGAAGGGTGTGGCCCGTGACAAGAGCAGGTCACCAGGTACAGACTTCAAACCAGACATGGTACTCCAAGTCATAGCGAGTCAGATGGCCGAGCAGGTTAGGGAATCGGGCTGTTAATCAGAAGGTTGCCAGTTTGATTCCCGGCCGTGCCCAATGACGTTCTGTCCTCGGGCAAGTCACTTCACCCTACTTGCCTCGGGGGGAATGTCCCTGTAAGTCGTTCTGGATAAGAGCGTCTGCTAAATGACTACATGTAATGTAAATGTCAGTCACCTTAACACCCATCTGCTTCAAGTCTCTGATGGCCAAAGGGGGGAAGTATTCCAGCCAGTGCTCCGCGCTGGCAAACTTAATGATTTCCTCGTCGCTCAGACCCAGGCTCCTCATGATGTCCCACTGGAACTTGGAGCCTCCGGCCTTGGCCACAGCTTTGCTCTGAGAATCACAACAGAGAGCGGCTGTTTAAAAACAGACTCAGCCAATGGGTGACATACTTGGGGGGGGGGGGCAGCCTAGAGATGTCCATCTCGCACTCAAGTGTCTCTGTTGTTTACGTTGGAGAAAAGATGGCCTCTTTTCAGGTTCACCTTTTTGCCCTTGGATTTGTCCTTGATGACGAATTCCTCTTCCACCTTGGGCTTCTCCTCCTCCTCCTCCCCTTCTTCGGGGAACTGGGGCGGGTTTCCGTACACCTCCATCTCCCTCTTCAGCTTGTCCGCACAGGCCTGACCCCAACAGAGAACCATCAGCAAATGATCGCTCACACAAGTCGCTTTGATTTATTCAACCAAGTATTCAAATCTTTACACGTAAGCTTACTTTGATTGGCATTCCTGTGCAATGCAACCCAAATGGGAAAAGGCATTGCTTTCCTTTGAGGCGCTGGTAACCTACAGCAAACTGCAATGAAATAGATAGGAGGTATGAAAGGTAGATATGGAAAAACGACGTGTTTTAGTGTACAAGAGTGTGTTCTTAAATTGGAGAAGGACATCTCTCACCTCGCACTTGGAAAGGCAGAATATGTGACCAAGATGCAGCCTGCCATTCATGTACGGGTACGGGAAGGTGACAAAGTATTTGTTCTTGCTGTAATGCAATAGCAATGGATTACAACCGTACAGAGTTAACTATTTATGTGGATAAGAATGACTTTAAACAAGTGCAGAGATGAGATGAATTACCGCTACACCCATGTCTCACTCGTGACGAGTTTCAAGTCCAGTAAGGCTATTGGGACATCCACAATCACTTACTTTGAGCTTCCCCCGATAGTGGTAGGTGCATCACAGTCAAATATTTTCTCTTTCTCCCATTTCTGCTGTATTTCTGTTTCAATTTTTCTCAGGAAGTCAAGCTTTGCTGTACCCTTTCGTTCCTGAAAAGACATTTGCATTGTATGAGTTGCAAGCTAAGAAGCGTTTGACAGCTGCTCAACGTAGCACCCTGAAATCATTCCTATTAGTCTTGCCATTATGTTAGTATTAGCATGCTGGCTAACTAGCGTAGCTAAAGTGCTAGCACGCGACTTCAAAGTGGAAATGTCTCACAATGCCAGCAGGGTAGCTACTTCTAGTTGCAATATGTGCATGTGTGTCAAAAGATTAGCCAAAACTTGCCGTCATTTTTATTATCCTTCTGTGAAATTACTAGTAAAGTAATGGGAAGAGAAGACAGCGCTCTAAGAACCCACGCCACCGGCTTCGGAACTTGCTGATGACATCGACTGCAAGTGCCAGTCAGCGCAGTGTTGGTTTCTGGGAAATGTATGCTTTCTTATTGGCTTCTTCAGAACGTTGCAGAAATTCGTCAACATGTGGAGATCATATCAATGTCTGATGGTAAAAACAGCTTAAGTTTTGTTGGACCCAAGTCAGAAAGACAGTCAAATCAAGATCAAAAGAAATCAATGTAAATCAAGAGACATTTTGGTATGAAAATAGTTTATTAAAAACAATTCCCTATGGCTGAAATATTGGAGGGGATTTAATAATCATGCGTTTAGCTTTTTTTTAACCTTACAAATTATAGAAACATGTCATTTCATAGGCATTGTAAACATTTTTAGTTTAAAAACAATACAGCAAAAAGGGCCCTTTCTTTTATCTTGTACAAGTCAAAATATAAACAGCATTGATTATCCCCCTTTCGAGCCCAAACTTTTTGAGTGGTAAAAGCATATTTACAGCATCACCTCCAATAGCCTTCTCGACATGTCTATCAGATCTGCACCTGGGTTTTTCCTCTGTCTTTCAAAGAAATGACCCGGCTTCCAAAGGGGTGGAGGGGGACTTTGAGACCAAGTGGGAAGTTGGGGTGAAAAGAAAACAAGACTTCAGACCGTACAGTGACAGAGTGGTGGCACACTTCGCGTGTGCTGCAACACAAACAACCCCACCTATTCAACGGTGAACTGAGATTCAGGAAATAAAACTGAACATCCTTACTGAGGATAAACGGCACAAATCGAGTTGAAATGAAAACGTCTCGGTAAGGACTGAGAAGACGCATACATTGGCCTCTCTCTCTCTCTCTCTCTCTCTCTCTCTCTGTCTCTCTCTCTCTCTCTCTCTCTCTCTCTCTCTCTCTCTCTCTCTCTCTCTCTGTCTTCCTAGTCTCACGGCCACATCCGTTCAAGACCTATCTTCACTCTGTTGCTTTGGCCTGTCGAGTCCTCTTTGCAACGTGGCCCTGAAGGAAAAGAGACAGGGTAAGGTGTCTGCCAAGCAGTGTGCCAGGCGGACGTGGATAGCAGTAGTTTGTGTTCTTTTTCGGTTGTTGTTGTTGTAGTTTAGTTGTTTGTTTTTTAAACCAACGGCATGGTGTCAGACCTTATCCATCAAACCCTGATGGTGGAGAGAGGGTTTGTGGATCAAGTCCGGTCCGTGTTGTGGAAGGGGGGGGGCAGCCTATGCGTCTGGCTCCTGTGTGGGCTCTGTGTCTGAAGTCTCAGTCCTTGTTGGGGGTTCAGCAGTTTCTTCGGGGGGCGGGGCTAAGGGTTCTGACTCGGCTTCCTGTCGGACAGGCTCTCCGGGCGAGTCTTTCCTGGGTTCGGGGCTGGGATCCTTGGGAAGGGTCGGAGGCGCCAGCAGAGCGGCGGAGGCTGGCTGCTCGGCGCTGTTAGAGTTCTGGAGGCGCTCCGGGTGTTCCGACTCCGCTCCCTTCTCGCCCCGTCGGTCGTCCCTGTCCCACCGCGTGCCCCTCTCTCTCCGCCTCAGCTTCTCGCCGTCGGGCCCTCGCGCCCGCTCCCTTTCCCCCCCCTCGCCTCCCCTCCCCCGCTCGCCTCCCTGGCTTCGCTCCCGCTCTCCTCCCTCGCCCCGGCTACGCTCCCTGTCGCCGCCGTCCCCTCTCCCCCGCTCCCGATCGCCTCCCTCGCTCCTGCCCCGGTCGCCTCCCTCGCTCCTGCCCCGGTCTCCCCCCTCACCCCTCCCCCTCTCTCCGGGCTCCCCCCTCCCCCTCTCTCCGGGCTCTCCCCTCCCCCTCTCTCCGGGCTCCCCCCTGCCCCTCTCTCCGGGCTCCCCCCTCCCCCTCTCTCCGGGCTCCCCCCTCCCCCTCTCTCCGGGCTCCCCCCTCGCTCCCTCCAAGCTGCTCCGTCGCTCTCGCCAGTCCCCCCTCCCTCGCTCCCTCTCTCGCTCCCATCCTCCTCTCTGCTCTCCTCCCTCCTCCGGCCAGCCTCCAAACCGTTCCCTGCCGTCTATCCTTTCCCCACCTCCCCCTCCACCACCGCCTCCTCGACCCCCGTCGCCAAACGGCCGTCTCCCTCCCCCGAAGCCTCTATCCCTCTCCCTCTCCCTCTCCCAGTCAGGCTCTTGGTCCCTGAACCCAGGCCTGTCGCTCCTGAAGGGCCTCCCCTCCATCTCCTCGGGCACCTCGGGGCCCCGGGGAGCCCCGGGTCTCAGGAAGGGAGGGGGGCCGGGGGGAGGGCCATGCGGGGGAAACGGGCCCCTCATGTTGTGGAGAGGGGGCATCCCAAAGGCCCCCGGAGGCGGCGGCGGCTCCTGGTGCATCATCGGGGGATGGGGCCCCCTTGGGCCCATGTGGGGCGGCATGGGGGGCATGTTGGGGTGGGGGGGCCGCTGGGCGTGCGGAGGGGGGAAGCGCTGCATGTGCGGAGGCGGGAGGACTGGAGGTCGCTGCAGGGGCATCATGCCAGGCCGGGCCCCCAGAAGGCCACCGGAGGGGGGGTGGACTGAGGGACCCCCTGGAGGGCCACCCACCTGGTTACCTGAGGAGAAAACACACAAGACCATGAAGAAAAGGCATACAACACTTTGGTTTTATTTTGTGCCGTCAGTTAAGCGCGTTATTCACGGCGTTAAACGCAAACCCATTTTAACGGCGTCAATTTTATTTAAATCGCAAGATTAACGTTATTTTTGGCCTAGGAAACTCTGTAGTTTTTCTTTTTTCACAAGCTGTTGCAACAACTACTGACGTTAAAGCCAGACGATTGAAATGTTGTTTTCAATAAAAAATTAATTTGCACTAAGCCAGGGGTGGGGAACGTCGGGCCCGCGGGCCGCAATACGGACAAAAGTTCGACGTTGAAACCAGCCTTGCCTGCCAGATCGCTAAGCAATCATGCTGATGGCACTTTGGTCCCAAATATAGTTGTGTTAGCCTGGACAGTGGGATTGGACACGACCCTTCGGTGTGTTGCTGCCCTTAAATGACTCCCTCTCTCCCCTTCTCTCGTCTGTGCCTAGGCGAGAGCGTAACCATGGTTTAGACCAGGGGTGGGGGCTGTCCGGGCCTCATGGTCCGGCCCACCATGGCACTGCAGGAACCGTTTTATTAGGTGCATTATTAGTTGGCAGCAGCATTATTTGAATATGTGGAAGAGGACCGTGGAGGCGCGCAGCGTTGCGTACCAATGTACCAAAACATGACGTGTGGAATTCCTTTCCAGCAGATCAAACCCAGAATACGTTGTTGGTTTGGGCTGAGCCCAGAATGTTTACAACGTCTGGCTCCGCGCTTGATTAACACTCGGATCGAGTCTCAAAAATGGTAGCGATATAAAAAAAGAATACCATCCCTTTCCATTATCATGATACCCCCCCAGAAATGTTCACTGCAGGCTGCATGCGTGCCAGCTAACATCACAAACCTCACCAAAGAGAAGAAGTTCCAGCCATCACATTAGGGGTCAGTTAATGAAATGTTTGACCAAATATAGCAGGCACATTTTTAAGCTCATAATTCTGTACGGCCCCCGAATGATTTTATAAATATCCAAATGGCCCTTTTTCAGAAAAAAGGTTCCCCACTCCTGCACGAAGCAATCCGTTCCCCTTTTCCATGAAGATAAGAACATTAAATGAGAAAAATGATAATTATGGAACAAAAAGAAATCAAGGGACATTTAAAATAGATTAAAATGTGCGAGTAATCGCGAGTTAACTATGACATGAATGCAATTAAATATTTTAATTGTTTGACAGCACTAGCTTTATTGTATCAAGAGAGAGAGCACATGTGTTTTTCTGGCCAGTATACGTTATGGCACAAATTATTGCCCCTATATTACTATAGACTATCTCTAGGTCTATAGCATGTCTGCGTATAGGTCTGGGCTCTGGAGTGGAGTTTCTCAACTGACCCATGGGGCTAATCTGCGGGGGCAGGGGCCCCTGGTGGCCGTAGTGGTGGGGCCCCTCGGGGCCCTCGCTGTTGTTCCTGGGGCCCATGCCTGTCGGGTCTAGGGATGGGTCGTCCACCATGCCAGCGGATGGTGGAGGGGGGCCCAGGGGCATGCCTCCTGGAGGTGGGAACCCTAGTGGAGTGGGATGGGTAGACAATGTTTATTAAGACCGTTTTATTTTGTTTTAAAGCTCAATAGGCACAAATAAGAGTGTGTGAGTGTGTGTGTTAGAGACATGAGTGAGTCGACTTTGGGAGTCTTACCTGGTGGCATCTGCATGGGGTTAAATCCAGGTCTCATGAACGGTGGAGGAGGGGGTCCACCAGGAGGGAAGGAGGGGGGAGGGATACCCATGGGGCCCGGGAAGGCAGGGGGCGCGTGGGACCCCACACCCACCATGGGTGGCCCCTGGGGGACCTAGGGAGAGAGGCAGACAGGCAACAGTCAGTGCCAAATGTCGTTTGTGGCGCCGTCTAGTGGCCTGAAGTGGATATTACTGTGGTTTCAACATCCTGCCAGGGCCCCGTCCTCTCCCCCACACAGCCCCTTGGAGATTCAGCCTTGTTCACCTGCGCGGGCGCGGCCCCCGGACCCAGCGGTATCTCCTCGGTCTGCATCGGCTCGAAACGCCCGTTCTGGGCCGACTCTTCCGGTTCCTCAAGGTTGTTCTGAACTGCCCTCCACTCTGTGGAACCCCCCACACACACACACACACACACACACACACACACACACACACACACACACACACACACACACACACACACACAGTCAAAACAACCTCATGCACCAGCAACTCGCAGACTAGCGTCTGTTAGCGAGACCAGGCTGAGCTCTCACCGGGGGAAAGCGTGTCGACGTCCAGCATGCCCCCCTCGCGGAGTCCATCCAGCTGGTCCTGCTTGATCTTGGCCCAGGGGATGTAGGTGACCCCCAGCTCCACGTCCCAGTACTGCTTGTGCTCGGACCGGATGCCCTTGTTCAGCGCCCAGGCGATCTGCAGAGAAGCCGCGAGCAGCATGTTTAGCCCACGGAACGCACCCACAGTGAAACCCCTCGAGAGATGCCGGCGCTCTCGTTAGCAGCGGGGTTATCTAGCCTTGGGAGAGAGTTGGATTGGCGAGATCATCACCACAACAGAATCCATCTGGCCCCGTGTCCGACTAAACCGTTTGTCCCCAAACCACGGTCGTTTGAAGTGCCTGCTCTTCTCCCAAACTGTTTCCAAGGACGACTTGCCGGATGGTTATGTGTAACAGCAGGGCTCGATGCTAAATTTTGTTTTTTGACTGAAGCACATGTGCCCCCCAAGTGCAAAACTTTAAGGGCACGGACATATATAGGGGCACAGACAAATTTAGACAAAATTTTTACAAAATTGCCCGGAAACAGGATTGGTTACTTATTTATTCATTTTGAACTTTTTTTTGTCACATTGTTTCAAACTGACTGGCTTGGCCAAGCTTTGTAGCATGGGAGTCTTGATCTTTTACCAGCTGACAGCCAGTTTTCAGCACATCAAACATTTCCAGGGAGGGCGCCTCTGTACTGATCCGAATGAGGTCCTCATTCATGGGAAATGTAGTTTTTAATGTTGTATTGGCACCGGTGTTCATGTAGGGTTGCAACTGCGCTATCGGTTTTCAGCATGACTTGCGGTACAGACAGAAGGGGACTCAGTTGGGCGGTTATTTTGTTGACGGCAGCATTGTTTCTATTGTTAAACTCAAGTTTATTTTGGTATGTGTCATGTTGGTCGTTAGTTTGCTTAGTTGTATTGTTCACACTGAGGGTGAAGGTTAGCTAGCTAGATCGCCAGCCGTGCTGTTACAGCACAAGACAGACGCAGCAGGCTATCACAGGACGCAGCCTATGATGTTTATCCGAGTCACGATTCTTAGTAGTTGAAATCTCTCTCTTAGTAGTTGAAATCTCTCTCTCAAAAAAGAGGAATAAACGTTTCCTGTTGTAAATAATGGTTTGAGCATTTTCAGGTTCCATCATCTCTTTTCACGCAACTGACGCCTGCAATAGGTTAAAAACATACACTATGTCGACGGTTAAAACTCGCTCGCACCCGTGCGCCCCCAAAAACGTTTCCACGTTCGCTAATATTCACTTTTCCTCGAATATGCGAGTTAAACGGGCGCAACTGTAGAGCCCTTGAACAGTCAGGTTAGCAGGGTTGCATTTGGGGCTCTGCTCCCTCACCTTGATGGTCTTCTGGTTGACCTTGTAGGATCCCCGACTGAGCTTCTGCAGGGCCCGGAAGGCATCCTGCCGGTGCACCATCACGATGTAGGCACAGCCTCGCGGTGGAATCATCTGGACCCACCAGGGAGGAAGAGGAGGAATCAGAGGGGGAAGGTGGATGGTGGATGCCGTAGGGCCTCTAGGCTTGGGTGAGTGTAGCCGTGAGCAGGTGACGGGCCGGGCTATGGGGGGGGTGGGGGAGGTACTCACGTTGATGGAGTCGATCTGTCCAAACTCCTCCAGTAGACAGGCCACGTCCTGCTGCTGGGTCCTCTTGTCCAGCTGGCCCACCCACAGAGTGGTGCTGCACACTGGGGAAGGGAGCAAATCCACAAAAAAAAGGGTTTTGGGACGACCGCGGCGCTTCGCTTTCCTGAAACTCTGCTCGAGTCTCCCGTGGGGGGGGGGGGGAACCAAAAAGGTGACGAAACGAGAAGGAAGAAAAGAGAAAGAGAGAAGAAGGAAAGAGAAGGAAAGAGAAGAACACGATGGTGACCTCACCGCTCAGCGTGTCCGCCTTGAGCAGGGGCAGTCCCTTCTGCCGGCGCTCGCGCTCCTTCTCACGCTCCCGACGCTCCTGGGAGCGCGAGCGCGGCGACAGGCGGTGGCGGTCGCGGGAGCGCGAGCGCCGGTGGCGGGAGCGGCGCGTGCGCGAGTTGGACCGTGACCTCCTCCGCTTGGGCGACCTGCGGGGGGGGGGGAGGGGAGAGGGGAGGGGAGGGAGAGAGGAGGACATGTGTGACGGCGCCACGAGGGGACTCGGAGCGGGGACACTCCCACGGTGAAAGGTTGGTGGAACTCACTTAGATCCAGTGCGCGATCTCCTGCCGTCGGGACGCTGGCGGGCCTCTCTTATGGACGCGGGGTCCAGGTCCATGCACATATCCTGCCCGGGACCCCACAGACGACATCTCACGTTAGCGTGAGCGAACACAGACCAAGGCTGGGCGGGGGGGGGGGTTAAGTAGCTGAGGTCAAGGGTTAAGCCCTTGGGTCTCTCACCTGATGCGGTTGGCCCATATGCTGGCTGAAGGCCTCGTTGTGATGGGGGTAGCCTCCTGGAAAGCCTGGAGGACCCGCCGAGCCGGGAAGGGACTGGCCTGGGTGAGCCTGCCCCAGAGGAGGCATCATCCCTGGGTAGGCCTGCCCCGGCATCAGCCCGTAGCCCTGGAGCTGCCCGTTAGGAGGGAGGGGCACCTGGTTTGAGAAAATCTGCCGTTAGAAACCTATCAGCGCACAGACGCTCTTTACAACGCTTGTTGTTGTCGTTTTCCTTCTCTACTTTTTCCAAAAAAGCGTAACTTCTAGTCAGAACAAGAGAAATGGAGAATGGCTCGCGGATACACTGGAGCTGAGGAGATGGAGGGGGGAGGGGCTTACTTGCTGTGAAGGGTCTTGTGACATGCCCATCATGTGTGGCTGAAAGTGTTCCATGTGCTGAGGGAACCCTGGAGGTTGCTGTCCACTGTCACAAGTGAAACAAACACACACACACACAGTTCAAATATGTCAGAGACGGGTCAAAAGCATACAGCGCCTTCAAGGTTAGACGGAGGAAACACACTCCCACCCTCCCACCCTCCCACCCTCCCACAGCTGGTCTACAGAAGCAGTCTCTGGCGTGACACGTAGAGGAGCTTACAAGGACTGGATGGAGGAGGTCTCGTCCTTCTTGGAGTCATCTCCGCCTTCTGGCTCGTCGTCGTAGTCAAAGCGGTCCAGCAACGTCTGAAAGACAAGAAAGTGTTGCGTTTGGAAGCTTTGCTAAATGTCACCGTGCCAAGAGAGGTTATATGACTGCATAGGGGCTGAAGGACAACTCAATCGTCTTCTTTCGCTTTCATGTCTGTAGTTGCTCTCCTGCATTGAACATCTGGCTGTCTGGTTGTCTCTGTGGTAAACCCCTCCTCGCCAACTGCCAAAGAGGGTCTCCTTTGACGCACGCGCTGGAAGAATAAGGAGGTACTCACAGCAACCTTGTCAAACGTCTTCTGCGGGATGGGCTGGGTGGCGAGGGGGAGATGCGTAGCCACCGTGCCCGGGCCAGGGTTCTGGGGCTGGAGGTGGGGATGTGTCTGGGCCTGGGCCTGTGAGTGGTGAAGGTTGGCCGGAGGCTGCGCGTGTGTCTGGAGCTTTCCTGGCTGTTGCTGGAAGGTCTGCAGCATCTGCTGGAGCTGGAGGAGAAAGGTCCCGAATTAAGGCTGAAAGACTAAACCCGGGATTGAGACATCGGATTTGTGTTTAGTTTTTTTTAAGATAGGAAACTGAAGGCCCTCTAAATGACCACAAGTAGGGCTGGATTCATTCACAGGCCCAAGCTGACTTGGTCAGCTGTGTTCATTTGCTGACAAGGAGGGGGGAGAATTTCCTTCACCCCTGTTGGAACAATTGAACTCTTATCACCCTCTGCACACTATCTGGCCCACAGCCTTTCAGTTATTCGATAGTCAACGAGGTGACTCCATCATATCAAACAGTCCTCCCGTCAGGGATGAGCAAACTGAAGTGCCCGGGGCACCCACACCCCCACCCACCTGTTGTCCTTGTGAAGACTGAAACAGCTGTGCCACAGCGGCAAAGGCATCCGAGTTTTGCAGCTGAGGAACAGCGGCGACGATGGAGTTAGTCGTCACCGCGGCGACAACGGACTCCTTCTCCGGCGATGGGGGTGAACCTAAGGGACGAGGACGACAGATAATTGACACACACACTCTCGTATGTCAAAACAAACACACACACACACATGTACGGTGGATACCTGTGTCGGGGTCGTCCATGTCGGTGAAGGTCGCAGAGCCGCCGGACCCGGCGGCCATGTCTAACAGAGGCTGGATGACCTCAATCTTAAACACCCCATTTTTCTGCCACAGGTTGAGCACGCGGACTATCTTACTCTACACACAGAAGACAGGGGAGGGAGACCCAGAGCGGGGGGCTTAGTCGAGTATACCACATCAAGGCCATTGGACTGAAACTCGTATTACACCGAAATCATCCCCATCCACAGTGTGATCTTACCCTGTCCTCCACGGGACAAAGACAGAGGTTCTGGAAGGTTCCGGTGATGTTCTTGGTGAACCTTGGGCCGAACACATCCTTGTCGGACCCAAACTGGTGTCGAGACTGTCTGACAATGGAGTCCACCACATACAGGCCTGCCACCTTGTACTCTGGTTTACACTACCGAAGCACAAGACAACAGGTGCTCAGAAGTGACATAGACACACAGGTTACAGGAGATGGGAACGTGAAGACAGGTTCCTTCCAATCTCCTGTCTGAAGTATACAGTATTGATGCAAATGTAAGAGACGACGAAAAGGCCCAGCGAACCGCCTCTTACCTTTTTGATAAACTTCTCAACAATCTGGACAACATGCTTATACAACTAAGATGCAAAAAGAGAGAGAGATTATTAGTGGTTTCATGAGGAAACAGGTCGGAATAAACTACATGACTACACAGGAACACCATGAACTCTCATTTACCCACCCAAGTTTACTGTCACATTGTCACGCATTCTCTCTCACACACACACACACATCACTGTATGTACTAAAACACCGACATGCTTACTTTCATTGCTTTAATGGCTGATTTAGTAATGGAGATCATCTTCGCTCGAGAGATCGGGGGCTTCGTGTCCATCAATGAGAATAACTAGAGCGGTACAGATTGAGAGAGATGCGGGTTAGCTAGCTAGGCAACATAGGCAGGGATGAGAGGGAGAAGTATTAAGATATGTCCTTGTTCCTTCCTGCTAGTTAGGTTGACTACCATAATACTAAATGTTTTTTTACAATCAGTAAAACAAGTTGTTTTCTTAATTGTTGTTGTAGACAGTTACGATCAGTCTACCACGATAGCACGCTAGCTTTCCTTCAATTGTTGTTGTGATGATTAGCGAACTATTGCTACTAGTTAGCAGGCTACCCAGCTGCCACAGGGCGCCAAGCGAGCAAGCTAGCTTTCTATTCAGCTACCACAGGCTAGCTGCCGACTAATGTTAGCCAGCAATAGCATTTTTACTGTTACTGTACTGTAAAATCCATACAAGAATTTTGTGGCACACTGTATATTTCTTGCGGATATGGCCACACAAATTGGAACACTTTAAGTCGGCACTGCAGGTAGCTAGCAAGGCCTGTGTATCCTGGCCTTCCTCGCCTGTCCTCAGTCCACAGTGAGACACACACACATGACAGTCGCCTAATCTATGGACGAATTCCTGCAATCTCTGCATTCTGGAGCCCTACTTACCTCATGATTAAATGCATTGACGGCGTCCATGATTGCCCGAATAACCGACTCTTTGCCCAAGCAGCCGAATTCTTGGTAAAGTGGTGTTCAATCACGGAGGGGCCGGCTCAACATGTCCGCTCTTAGTGGCTGAGCTAGCTAGCCTTGCTAATTCGGTAGCTAGAAGTCGAACCAACTGCGGGGCGTTTTTGTATCAAGGCGTCCCTGAATGATTTAGAAACGCCTGTGGAACTGGGACCACCTAGTGGTCACCGTGAGTACATGCTGTGGAAGGTCACTCGGAAATAGTGGTCCCACGAAACGTCACTGAACTAGGTTACGCAGGTTGCAATTTGAATAATGCTTTGGTTTAATACATCCAGAACCTGATCTGGGTCATTATATGGTTTTTATTTCCACTATCCTTAAGTTGTGTAGGGCTTGCATCATAATACATTTTATTGTATATTTAATTTAAATTCTAAATCCCCCTTAGTATTGCTTGACCATGTTCCTTTAGTATAGTTAGTCCATATATTTACGTTTTTGAGATTCCTATATGTTTCATGTATGCACCTTTCTACAAAAGTAAATTCCTTGTCTGTGCAAACCTTCATGGTGATTCAAACCCATTCTTATTCTGATTGTAAACCACGTACTGTTGATTTGTCCAGCTTGTCAAAAAAACGCAATGAAACAGGAAGTTCAGTGCGGTTGTTAATATTTTTTATTCTGAATATATACACAACATAGGTCCACAGGAGGACATATATATGGATACAACCATATATATGGATATTTCTTTCAAAAATAGAAAAATGCTGACAACAGGGTTAGTGTCACATAATCTACAAGTAGAATGAGTATTTGCTCAATTCAAATCCATACAAGAGGAATGAGAATAACAGTACACTTCATTGAGGGTGAACAACAATCACCACAATATTAAATACATAACATTATAAGTCGTATCTTTTTGGTACAGACAAATACCAAAAGAAGACTAGACTGAATGAAGGGACCATCATGTTGGAGACATTTCTGATCACAAAAAGTACATTTGGGGAATGACAGCTATCGATGAAAGCTAATGAAATCAAACAAGGTCACATTTCCAAGCAGCAAACACTAGTTTTAAGAATACGGAGTGATGGCGAAAATTCCAGTGTTTTTTTCTCCCTCCATTTCCTTTTCAGGATCAAAATAGAAATAGAATACAGAACAGAATAACTGAATCAACTGAAAAACTGGATTTTTGCACCGTCAGAACTTTCAACCGTTTAACAGAAATGACACAGAAACACATAAAACCTTTGAATCTCTACAAAAAAAAGGCAAATAAAACACTGATGTGAAAATCAAATGAGAGAAACGACACAAGACATGGCACCAGCACATGTATTTGATCACACTACCATCACCGAACCTATACGACACATTCTAGTGCAAAGGAAGGAGAACAAAAACAAAAACAAACGTTTTCCATTTGACTCCAAGGACACAGAGGATCACAGGGAGGGGGGAGAGAGTGAACAGGTAAGCACAGGAACTGGGAAAGGGTAAGACCAGCAAACCACTCAACCCCTCCAGAGTGAACTTCTCCCTGAGCTGTAATCTAGGATAAAACACTCTATCCCTATACTGTGTGTTTATGCATCCAGGTGTGTGTGTGTGTGTATATGTGTGTGTTTGAAATACGGGAGTGCATGGCGTCTCAGAAGCCGGAAGGCGTCAGAATGTTGATGTCCCGATGCTTGAGTTTGGCTGGCCGGCCGCCCTGCCTCCGTCCATCCATGCTGGGGATTTCCATCTTGGGCGGGGCTTTGTGACTGGCAGGGTCTTCGGCCAATCGCGTGGCCTGGGCTTTCATGACCTCCATGGGGGTGGGTTTCTGGGCACCGCGGTACGCCTGCAGGGCAAAGCCCCCTGGAGGAGAGAGAACATTTGACCTCTCTGGAATGCACAATTTTTTTTTTCGGTCCACCGCGTAGACCAAGTGGGTGGAAATAAAGATTGTAAATACACGTCTGACGTCCTATTAAAGTTGTATCTACACTCGGAAGCTCCTTTTGCATTTTATGTTGTAGTATATATTTTTTTTATTGATCAGAAAGCATGTGCAATACTGTAAAAATGTGACCATCTCATAAACAGGGGCACTCGAAGGTTGTCGTGCATCAATGAACGGGATGCCAAGTTTAGGCAACGCTGCCGGGTTTATCTGTGTACCTTGACACCAACGGCTCATAACAAGAGGACAGATAATCAGTTACCAGAGATAGTCTTATCTCCCTCACAAGAAAAACAAAGAAGTACTGAAACCATAGGTCGTCCAAGGCAAAATTCCTTGTAGAAACACGATACAAAGCAGTAACACACAGTGTAGCGCGACATACTAGTAGTATTGGTAAAAGCATCTTCTTATTTGATCAATACAGCTACAGCCTGCACATCAAAGAGGAGACGATTCGGCTACAGGACTACATCAGTTCTCCAATTAGGAAGTTCTCCAAGCACGACCAAACAAACAAAAAACCCTGAGGGGAATTTGCTCCCTCTTAAATACCGCCATCGAAACCTCCCTGAGAAGTTCGCTAGTTCCCGACGTAGCTTACCTGCACCGCTGGAGCCTGGCTCCGTGCTTGGGTCGAGGGGGGGCTTCTGGACGTTGGGCCGCGGCCCGAACGCGCCCCAGCGCTCCATGGCTCCTCCGGCCTCGACGGGGCCCATGTCCAGGCTGCTGCCGGAGCTCACGCTAAGGTCAGAGCCGGTGAGGGACGCTGTTGACCCCTGGCTGTTGAACCAGCCCCTGTCATACGCACGCACAGGACACGAATAACATGCACACAAGCACGAGTCAGCTTTGTGAGCTGTTGCAATCATTTGGCAATCAATCATATAGATAAAGTGCATATCGCTGGGAAGTACAAAGTGTACGGGGTGGGCACGGTGGTTTCATATTTAGCTTGGCCGTTCATACATCCACCATGCTTGAGCTTGGCCGTTCATACATCCACCACACTTGACACGAAAAGGGATGGCTCGCTCTAGGCCGGCACATTGGTTTCACACGGCAGAATGCGGTGGTCTGGGCAGAGCGGCGACGGCTGCGTTACCTGCGTTTGTTTTTAGGGGAGCTCTGGGGCGTTCCGGAAGGGGTCGACTGAGCCGACAACGTCGATTTGTCGTCCTTCGCTTCCGCACTCTGGACGTTCAGTTTCTGCGCGGGCAAAACAAACAACCAATGCGGCGTGAATGTCACCGCTTTGCTGCCGCGGCGACTTCCGACTCGAGTGGCTCGCTGTGGTGACTTACTTGGAAGGACTCGGGCATGCGCTGGTGGTAGCGTGTCTCCTCGGCGGTCAGCCCCTTGTGGGGGGTGTAGCTCGAGTCAGTTAGCCCGGCCTTCTGCTCAAATCTGTACATGTGGTCCTGGGTGTGTTCTGAGGGGGGGGGGGGGGGGGGGGGGGGGAGACAGAGTCAGGCATAAGGATACACGGGCATGTGGACAGCGACGCGGGAAGATATGGGGGTCAGTTTGGGGGTGAGTGTTGGGTCCTCACTGGTCATGAGGGAGTTCATAATGATGGAGGAAGCCTTGGCCTTCACTACCGGGACATGGGGCTTGGCAGAGCCGGCGGTGAATGAGGCAGTGTGGGTCTTGCTGCCTCCAGACTCATCCTCCTGAGGGCAGGGCACACAACTAATGGGTCACACAAATCCCGAACAAATACTGAATGCACGAGCGTGTTTGTGTGTGTATGTGTTACCTCAGCCAGCTGCTGGAACTTTCTATCAGGGATTACCGGCCTCCTCCACAGGTTGTTGATGTTGATGTCCGAGGGCGGGGGGGACATGGGGGCCTCCATGTTGTCGTCGTAGCTGAGGGCTCTCCGGGTCATGCCGATGGGCAGAGACATGCCTCCCATCCCCATCCCAGACTCCAGGGCTGGGACAAGAACATACCAACAGCTCTCCAGACGGCTCTCCAGACAAGAAGCACCATTCCCTGATTTGTAACGACACGGTGTCGGATTCCTGGTCCAGCGCCCAACTTACCTGGGAGATCTCCCGGCCCAGACATGATTCGAGAGGGTAGGTTTTGTTAAGAGTTGAAATTTGGGGATGGAATACGATCTGGTCGACCAAGCCAGGTGAGGACTGTACCTTTAGAGAGGATAAGAATATGATATGATAAAAAATATATACACAATCGTTATAAAGAAGTGGACGTTCTATATTTCAGGGCCAACGTCTGAATGCGAAAACTATTCATTGGATACATCGGAAACCCAAGAATGTTAGCTGTAAATGTATTGAGTATCCGAGCAGACATTGGTTGTCATGTAGCAAAATCCACAAATTAGGCTTTTATTACCGGTACTATGACAACTAATGTTAGTTCCTCAATAAATACTCTGTATACTGTCCCATTAGAATTCAATCCAACCCCATACTCGACTTTGTCAGTTTTGGCAAAAGTATAAAGCTATTGCAAAAGGAGGTATGCGATAATCTCTGGACGCAAACAGTGCTCTCACTGAGCGGGCCGATTAATGATCAGTCAGGCTCAACAGGAATGAAGCTTGGCTGAGTTCGTCCTAAGGACAGGGAACCGTGGTCAAAACAAGTCAGTTCAGGTGACAACACGGAAGCGAGTCACTGTGTAACTTTGTCGACAGAAAAGCACCTGGCTGCTGCTGTGGAGTCGAATTTCCTTAATACACACTCCCCTGGCTGGTTCTGAAAAGTAGCCTAACGTCGTAGAATCTGAATGTAACTCAAACGTCTTTGTCAGGATGGCTCCTATTGGTTAACACGTTGGTTCTAATGTTGGTCAGATCAGATAGTCTCAAACTAGCCCCTGGGCATTAGGCAGGGGCTAGTCATTCCAATTTGCCTGACTACCCCACAGTATTACCTTGAGACCAGTGTCAAGTTGGGAAACACAAATAATGTATGTGTAACACCTACAATTTCAGGTATGAAGGCCAACAGGTGTTTACCAGCCAACACCTGATGATGGTCTCTTGCCTGCATTGTCGGCTCGTACACTAGGCTATTTACCCCACACCACTAGTCCACACACTGCTACGACAATAGATCCATTCTATTTTAAGGAACGGAGTAATGGGATTCAAGGTCACTATAATGTGCCACCTGTTTATGTCACAAGCTACGGGCTAAGTTCGGTATCTCTTAACGAGCATGTGATCCTGAGATGGACTGAAAGAGCAGCGTTGACTATGCTGAGGTCGGAGGATCAGGCGGAAACGGTTGGGAGGCTGCTCTCTGCGAAATTGCACTAGCTCGCTGTCAGAGAGAGAGGTTTGCTGCTGACAATGCATTGTATAGATAGCTGAAGAGGAACTGGAAGCTGTGGATATGACAGGCTTATCTATTCATTGACTGACGCTTCATGACCCCTCCTCTGATGGGTAACAACAGGGCATTTACGTAGCTGCCTCTCTGCCCCCGGGGGTGCTGCTTGGGAACATGTGGTCCCTGCGGTATCATTCATTATGCAGCTGTGAGGTGCTGGCGGTGGCTGTGATGTCAATGATCGACGAGGACAGTCATTAGTATTTCAGCATTAACAGAACACTCAAACAGAACACAAATAATGATTGTTATGGGCACACATTAATTCACATATGATGATTGACAAGCTGAGCTATGCAAATATGTCGCCCAAAAAACCAAGACTTGTCGTGTATTGTACTGTAGAAGTCTTTCGCGTTTCAGTCAAGCCAGGATTACAGACTGGCGTTGCTGCACACGGTTATGTAACATAAATACGAGCGAGCTAAACTAAGTTAAGAGGCGAGATGCTTCTGTTGCTCATGGTTATATTTTAACAAAATAACAATTGTTCGCAAGTTCACCTCCAAAAAATGAAGATTGTCTGATTGCCATATAGTTAGCAACGGTGTTAGCTAGCACTGGGTTCATTTTGAACCTGGCTAGGCTAGTATAAAAGCTAGCAATTCCGGTTGATTCCGGGCATCACTGGAACTTAATCAAACACCGTCCATTTTAAGTCCATTTCAGTTGTACTTACCTTATCAAACGCTCCAAAGCCTCGTTATATTGTCATGTTCACGAAAGATAAAGACAGAGGCACACGAAAGATATAATGTTAGTCTGAGAGGTTGAGGTAGACCAACTGATCCACATAGCACCCATTGTTTTGGTATGATGGTGGTAGACGGCTGGGGTTGCCAGGTTATTTACAGTCGCCCCCTATGTCACTGCAACGAGAAACCTGGCAACCAGAAGCACCAAAAGCTAACGCGCGAGCCAATTAACCAACTAAATAATGTTTATAAATTAAGGAATTAAGGAATAAAATCAATAAATAATGTAATACTTCACTTTTAATTCACTTTTTTTTTTTAAGAAGTACAGGATGATGTCACTCTTATGAACCCTTTATAACATTTCCAATGAACTGATTATCATTGTCCTGCATAAGATACAATCGAAAGGTCATGGACAAATATGTCACACATTCTTTATATAAATGAATACTTTGTTATGAATGTCACATAACTTTGAGCCCACTCCACATGACCCTTCACATAGGTGGAACAAGGTATGCCCTGCACTCTCCGACATGGCTGCGCAACACTTTATGCAGACATGCACTAATGTAGCCTAATCACTCAACCAATCGTATACTTTAATACAACTTATGATACGGCTCTTTATAACGTTCCAAAAAGTACCGTTGATTTGAATGGGTCATCCCAACGTTCGCCGGTCAATATTTCCTGATATCTGCCCATTGCGAAAATATATTGACCGCTGGCATTGGCAATGGGTTTTATGCTTCTAATTCACATCTTTCATTATTCCGCAAGTAGTCCGGTCATTTATTGTAACGCAATGTTGTGGTCCAAATTATGTAACTGTAACTGTCATTGATAATTTTAGCAATTGACCGTACAATTTTAATATTTATGGAGAGTATAAAGTACTACTTTATTACTACATGTAAAATGTCATGATATTACATTCATTGGTACATAAGTATTGTCCTTTGGAGCATTATACAGTCCTGTGCAGTGTGTCAGGTTTCAGATTAACCTGTTAAAATTATAAATACACGAATATATAGGCACTCTCTGTCACCTGACCTCAAATTTCTAAACCTACCACCGTTTACATATACATTTTTTACATTGATAATATTTGTCGTTTATTTCAATCCAGCTGCTTTCAGACTTCATAACATTCCACACTAAAATGACTGGATTGACACAGAACAGACCCCAACCTTATTTTGCACGGCTTTGTCACAAAATGTTGTACTTTTCCATCCAGTGTTTGAATCGTATTGGAGGTCCGTCTTCAAGGTGGATGATAGGCAGGATGACGGGTAACTAATGTCACACAACCCCTCTAAGGTCTTTCTTAATGAAGGGTCCTCTAAATTGATTGCCCCCCTCCTTCAGTTTGAACACGGTTTACATCTTGGCAGTGGTGGGCAGCATGCAGCTCTGAATCAGGCCTCTCGACACACATCGCAACCCCCTCAGCGATCCAGTGGAACAGTATGTGTGTGTGTTCGGGCACTGATGCTCGTCCCATTCCCACTGCAAGGGGCACTCTCTGGCTGCCCTTGGGGCTTCCGGGAAAGCGTTGGCACGGCAGTATCACGATGCTCCTCCGTGGGGCGTTCTTCTAATGGAGGCGTGTCCTTGAGGCAGAGTTCAGGGCAGCTACTCTTGCGCTGGGTCTGAGAAGAGGAGCGGGTCATGGTGGGGAAGCTCTCGGCTCGAAGCCTGGACTGCGCCACGCTTCCGAGCGCGGGGGCGTCCCTCCTCCGCCTCTGGGGACAACGCTGGGCAGCGAGTGCATCCCCGTGACCGTAGAGAACCTCCAAGGGATCTGCTACATGGAGCCTGGTTGCGGTGGGGCTTTCCCCCAGGCTCGAAGACAAACTCCCCGGGTTTCTGCTCTCTCTCTGGGGCCTACAATCCTGGCTTGGACCCTCCTCTTGCAATGGTTCGATGGCTGTTTGGAACAGGGGCTGTCTGGGAGACGGCGTCGTCTCTCTGGGTCTGTGAAGTCGGAGGCAAGGCCCGAGCGAGTCGAGAAAGCCGACTGTTAGAATGTCTAAGTCGGGCACAAAAGCTGGGCAGGCCAGCTGGCAAATGGACCGGAAGTAGTCCTGTGTTGACAAGGGATGGAACTGGGGCTGGGCCTGGGACTGAGTAGGGGTGTGAAGGCTGTTGGCCTGGTTCATATCATGGACCAGTTCCTCATAGCCCTCCCTGATGGTGGGCAGAGCTCTTTTGGTCTGCGGTCTGGGATGGGGGCGCATGACTATGACACAACGCAAAACAGGTGGAAGGAGAGAGAGAGGCGAGAGTGGAGGCAAACAGCATTCAGAGAACAAAAGGAGGGGAGGAAAGAAAAGATAAAGATCAGTTTACACATGGGGGGATTCAAATGTTACAGCATTTGACTGAAATAGTATTACATATGCAAAATGTATTATATACAATCTACTATATTTACAAATGTTCACATGGCGCATATGTGGTTTTATTTCTTTAAGAGTGGGCTAGAGAGAAGCACTGGGCGAGGGAGCCCAGGGAAACAGTGCTGAGCCTGTCTCCATGGTAACCCCATCTCATCCAGGGTGAGCAGATGGAGCTTGTGTTACAGTGCAACCGGAGAACAGGGCACTTACGCACACACGTTTTCTGACACCCTCACAAACGCATCCACACCGACCCCACATGCGACGCCACATAATGGGCTGCACTGGACACGTCCAGCTATCATCGAATGCATTCATACAACCTCGCACATTTGTGTGCGTACGTAAACAAACACGGAAACACTTTACTAGCTTTGCATTCCCAGTCCACACTGAATGTAAACAAGCCCCTCAGCCCCTCCCTGCTCATCACCTAGCAACCTCAGGGAAGAACACACGGTCACAAAGGCAGAACTAGTCAAACTCACCTATTTCATTGTGCGTGATGCGGAATGCAACCAAACTACGCAGGGTGGAAGCATGTCCACCAACCTCGAGGACCAGCTGACCAATAAGACTGGAGAGGTGAGGCGAGCCACACTGTATTTATACAGGGAGGGCGGGGCCTCCGGCGTCACTACTCACACACACACTGTGGTTGTTGTCAATGTGAAACGAATGTCTCTTTTATGAGCGGAAAATCAATCAAGTTTCTTAATGGACTGTTGATTGCTTTAAGTGGGAATTTGTGCGGACATTTTGTACAAGACTAACATTACAGACATTATAATAGGTGTGAGGTTGTTTTATTCTAAATTAGGTGGTTGTACGAGAAAAGTCCAGAGTGTACACATCATACAAAACAGAGAACTCTTGTAGTTGCCCAGGCAACATATTAAGTCAGAACATTCTAGGAAGTCCACGTGTCTCCTACAAGATTTTGACAAAACAAATTATTTTAGTCATTTTGATCAAATCATGTAATTGTTGCTTTTTCTTTTGGCAAAAACTAAAAGGTTTGGTTTCACATTGTGAGTCTGGATTGGGTTGAGGGTTAGTGTGGCAGTCTGAAAGAGTTCATTGTAAACTCGGGATGCAACTTTAAAGTTTCAGGGACAAAATTGACACATTTTTATGTAATTAACTGATATTCCCAGAGAGTCTCTAAGTTGCTTTATCAAATGCAATTTTTAATGTAACTTTCTATTTAAACACTTAATTGGTAGAGGAGGCTATATGGTTCTATTTCACGCGAAACATTTGCAGTGGCTACCTGCTCACCAGCAGGAGGCAATATTGGACACCAAACATGCAAAAACAGAGGCCCATGACATCACAAGAAAACTGCGAAGGCATCAACAGCTCGTGGTTTCAAGTAAAGTATAATATAATAACATGAATTTCTCTGGTGAAACACATTTGAACTCAGAGCTAAAATTCCCATTCTTCATTCAGCTGGAAAATCACATCAGCTCATCCACCCAATGTCACCCATGGCTTGGCTGTATGCCGTCCAGAAAGGCTGAAAACAGCATTTCTAGCTTGTGTCATTCATTTCTTGAGATAGCTTGGTCCGTCAGTGTTCCATCCACGCCGTGAATTTGGCAGCGCTACTACAACCACTACTAAAATGATAATTAAATCACAAAAGATTCTTTATAGTTTTGCCATTTTATTAAAAAAGGAGAAAATGTGTAACTATCTCATACCATACCATTGTTCTTAGAAAAAAAATGTGGGTGGCAAAATACGTTCAGACACAGTGTTAAAGATGGCTGATTTGTCAAAAGCCCTCCACAGAATAAGGCCACTTATGTAGATGTGGGATAACTAGTGCAGAGCAATGCTTTCAGTGTGGGTCAGTAAATAGCCCGATAGACATGGGGCCTCTACACTGGCGAGGAATGTGCTTCACATGAGCAAGCGGACAATAGCACCAGATTAGCTTGCAACAAGATTGCGACAAATACGTTGAGCTTTAAACATTAAAGATATCACAAGATCCAACTTCACAACGTATGACTTAAATCGAACAAATGAAGAATTGACACGGGAAAGCATGGCAAAGAAAGACACAGGAAAGAAAAACCTGAGAGAGAAGCAGATTTGACATCTATGGCAATATTCTGGGAGGTCATACTTAATGTAAGTATGCAGTCCATTCTGTGATCTGACAGGAAATTGTCAAATGTGCCACCTTCACCCAACAAGATAATGTTGATGTTTATAACACACAATGCTTTGGTCTTAACAACATCTCTGAATCATGCTTTGTGAACAACAGACAAAGAATCTTGGCATATTGATGATCAAAAGGAATGCGTTGTTGGGTATTAGACGTACAACTATTTCCCACCTTTTTTCCCCTCTATTTGCCCAGAAAAGGCACAAACACACCAACCCAATCGAACCCGCCGACCAAAGACTCAAGTCGCGAGGTTACAACTCATCTCTCATCTTTTCGCCTTTGGGCCGAACCATTCGGCCGAGGAAGAGGATGGAATTGGTCTTGTTGTCCTTCACCAGGAAGATGAAGGGATGGTCCGCGTAGAAGAGTTTGGGATCCTTCATCTTGTCAGAGCTGAAGATGCTGTGGTCAATGGGGTTCCCGTCCGTGCCCCACTCCATGGCAGAAGCGTGGAACATGTTGGCCAGGTACAGGTCCTTCTTCCCGGAGATGTTGGACAGGTCGGCCTTCTTTTTGTCCACAGCCTCAGTCAAACCCAGCTCTCCAAGGTGTTTCTACACATGAAACAAGTCTGAATATTAGTCAAATAAATAGTATATATAAATGATATAAATTCAAATGATTGTCAAATTATATATATATATATAACACCTGTGCATCTTTCTAGCTCCCTCATTGGACTTTTTTACTCCCTTTACATTTTATTAATCCCTCACTTCCATCCAATAAAAAGCTATGTTGCGATTGTTTTAGCTGGTCGATTGGGACCCTTCGTGTTTACCTGCAGGTTATGGCTGACTTCCATGCTGACTTTGGGCAATGACACTGCCACAGCCGTCTCCACCAGCTTCCCCATCCAGGCATCCAGCTGCTTCTTGCTCAGCAGTTTTTCAAGCCTGTCCAAGGCCTCCACGTGATAGGGCATGAAGAATACCAAGCTGGACTTCTTATGAGCCAGAGGCATGCTCAGGACGTACAGCTTGTTGACTTTGTCGTCGTAGTAGCCATACATGCCTGGAAATAATGTTTTTAGACAAACGAAACGGTTCTCCTGCATCGAATGTAAAATGTTAGGTTGTTCTGACTTCAGCTAATGGAGGGGTGTACTACCTGTGCGATGCATCATGGGAACCGCCACAGTGAAGGAGCGAGACACCAGGAAGCCACGGTTGTCCACCATCGCATGATGGAACTGCTCATTCCAATGGGCTGATCACACCAGGAAGAAACATGAGTTTGGGGGATTAGACTGCAAAATTGAAGAAGGTTGGCGAAATGTAAGGGAATATGAGAACGTTCAACGTGTGGGTGTTTCCGTGTAAATACGTTTGAAGAACATGGCGTTGACGATCATCGCTCCGTCGGTCTTCTCCACCTCCTTGGCGACCTCGGGCAGTTTGCCGTCGGTGGACTTGGCCGCCCACTCGTTGATGGAGCTCACTGCGCTTTTCTTGTCCCGGAAGTTGATCTTGGAGTGGTCGCAGTTGTAGTGCTTCTTGCTGCTCTTGACAAAGTCGGCGGCAAAGTTGACCGAGCTGGGCCCGTAGAGGCGGTTGCTGATGGTCCAGGTGACGTTGCGCGTCTCCGGGTCGCTCACCTCCTTCAGGAGCTCGGCCAGACCCGCGTGCAGCTGCTCGTCCTTCACCTTCTCGGCGCTCAGGACCGTCTTGACCTGTGAGGCCGTGGAGGCTTTGCCCCCCAGGGCCACCAGGCCCAGGGCTGAGGCCACCACCACCGGGGAGATGAGGATGTTCTCCAGGCCCTTCTCCTTGGCCATGTTTTGGTAGAGGCTGAAGCCAAGTTTGGCGCTGTTGTCGGCCAAAATAGTGGCGTGGTTACTGAGGACCTTGTCAGCTGTGACGGCAGTGGCGGCTGAAGCTACGGTGGCCAGCAAGGCCACAGCGAGCACTTTGGTCATCCACATGGTGCTGCTTGGATGTGTCGAGACCTGAAAATCGGACACGGACACGAACATCGTCAGAAATCTCGAGCGTCTAGAAAGTGGTTTGTGACGTTAGGATGAACGGCAAAGACACGTTTCTTTGAAAGTGCTGTTCCTGGCCTGTTCCAACTTATTAGCAGTGAGCCGTACTCCAAATATCTCCCTGAAAGCAATTCAAGCCGTCTCTGTGTGGATTTCAGAGCTGGAAGTTCATGCTAGGGGCTATACAGTTTATATTGTGCGATGTGTAATGTAATTATAGACTGGGATTCTTGGAGGAGCAGAGGATGCCAACGGCAGGGGAAACCCGCCAAGCAGACTTCAAGGCACGCTCTCGCGCAAAAGCCACGTCGGCAGCTGTTAATCACATCTACGCCAAACCTGCCTTAAGGGTCCGTTTATCAGCATCAACCAGGGTGATCGGTCATGGAATTGTCGCTTCATCTACTTATGCGATTTGATAACATGTGTTTTGTGAGGTTATCTACAGGAGGAGTATGTCCATGGAAGGGACATAGCAGACAAGCAGCAACAAGTACAAAGCTTAGCCTATAGTCTAAACAAAAGGATGGAATGCGACCTCCCCAGGCATAAATGCCTTTCAACAAGCACGGAGATTCCTATTTATATGTCCCTCTTTTCTCTCTCACATTTCCTACCTACTTGTGGAAGTTTGATTGGTTTTGCACTATTAAACAAGTTGCAGAGCCACATGCCCTTATATGTCATGACTAGGAGACATCCTGTCACGTATGAACACAAGAAAATGCATTCATTGGACATGGCTTTGTCCTATCAGGATTTCCACAGGAAGTTGAAGGAAGAAAACTTTTTTTGTTTGTAAATGCTGTAAAATTGAATATGTGTGAAATCAAAGGTTGTACTACAAAGAATACTTGATCCGATGAATATTTCCAAAGTATCATAAACTTAGAATGAATGACAGAAATAGGCTGCTACAGGGTGTGACCGTCACTTGGGGTGAGGGAATAGGAACAATTGTTGAGCAGAAGAACCATTCTCGGTCATCTGATCCATCATTTTCTCGATTGTGTTGTCCAACTATAAAACGATTATAGGTTCAAGTCAACCATTTTTGTTGCGATTAAATGGTTTTCTTTCGGACACTTTTGTGCCTACAACATGTCTAACACAGATAACATGTACATGCACAGACATTGTAAATAGAGATACATTCTGTGTTGTCATGCTTCTCAAATTCATGTGTTCTGTGTCTGTCTAAAATGGAGGGACTCCACACATTCCTGCCCATCAGTTTTACTGCAATTAATACTGCCCAGTGAATCCACCCTCCCCCTCTTCTCTCTCTTTTCCCCTCACAACATCCCTACCTTATACGGCTCGGCCAACTGCTATTTGTTCAATCTGACAATCTCCTCGATTGACAAATCCTTGGGATGGTTTTAGAAAACCGTGTAGGGTAAAACACAAAACTTTGAGAAAGGAGAATTCCTAAAACTTGCAGGGATTTTCATGCCCAGTGAGCCGGCTTGATCCTCCCACTGGTGTCCCCTTACTGGGACTCTGGGAAGGGAACTGCTCTTGCAGGGTCCTAAAGCCTGTACTCACAGACGGCCCTGAAGACACTGAGAATGTCCGGGTGGCTATTCATGAAATTACATGCAAATTGTGTTGGATGGAATGTCACACCAATCAGTAGAATCCTGTACAAGTATTTACTGGAAGTGAATCCGTAACCTTTTCCGAACGCCAAGAAGGGGAAGGGGAGGGTGTAACCGGATGGAGAAGTGTATTGTTCACTGAATGACAGTTTTGGGGGGGAAAAAGTCCTGAGTTCCCCGCCGGTTATCTCTCTTCTACTCTACCTTGACTCTGACTTTCCTTCACAAGATGCACAGAGAGAGAGAAGAAAAGCTGTGACAGTATCGTAGCATCTGAGAGGTGGCCTGCATCAACACAAGTTCCGGAATGTGCCTCGGGATTTACGACGTCGCATTTGAAATTAGGTCACATTAGATGGGCTAAACCCCAGCTTCGATGGAGATCCAGTTTGAAAAGTTTTACAACACCCTGTTGTGTTGACCCACACCAACATTAACACACCAAGGACATCCATTAGCCACATGCATTTGTGTGCTTAACATCACATAACAATTTGCTTCATCTAAGCATTCAGGCAGTGTTGGCCTGGTGTTGCATGTAACAGCTGGTCCAAAACTGATTAGAAACGTTAATGGTTTTCCTAAATTGAGGCGTTCGGTTACTCATTACAGATGGACTTATTGTCAAGTCAAAAAATGAATTAGATGATGGTAATGACTCCCTTTGTGGAGAGTGATAACATCGCAAGGCAGGCTGGTCTTTGAATGTCCTTATTGTTTGGATGCCATGTGACATCTCACGGTCATAGTAGAGTTTAGAGCAGAACAGGAGTCCATTACCTAACAGGGACAGTCTTTGTCAGTAGGATTTTTCAGCTTGGTGGATTATAATGTGTTGACAGTTGTGTTGAGTGGCAGTATTAATAAATCAACAGCAACACAAGCAGTGTGGGAATCATGTTAAAACATAGTAGGAACAAAGGGACATTAAACAGGATATGCGTGTCACTTCTGGTCACTGCCTTCCCTGGTTCTAACTCCAGACCATAATAATAAGCAATGGGTGGAGACTTGGAAGGTCATGGTTTGGAAAGGAGAACACGAGAGGAAAAATATAATATCCGTGAGAAAAAAAATCGGAAATGACATCTGGTTTCAGTTACGTAAACTACTCCTCTGGCACAACTTTCAGTATCCCATTGATGTATCTATAATAACCCATGTTGTCGTCCCCCGTCCCCCGTCCCCCCCTCCCTCCATGCAGATACACATTGAATGCTATTTTGCCAGTTGGTCCACACTGTGTACAGGCCTATAAGTGAAAGGCAATGGCGCCCTCTGGTGGATGAAAGATTGATGGCAACAGGTGTGACGTTAAATTGGAGATCTGACCAGGGATCAGATTGTGATTGATTCAGTTAGGAGTTGGGGGATTTTGAAGGAGGAAAAGCAGATCCCGGATATGTTTGTTAATCCATTTGAGCGTGGAGAGGCTAATTCCCCACCAGGGGCTGCTGGTGTTTGAGTATTCTACGAAGTACTGAGTTTACTGGTGAGCTCTGCACGATAGTCTTGGGTGATGTTTTGACAAGGACAGTTTCATGTTTTATACTGTCAGTAGAGATTTTCATTGATAGTGACGCTTTCCAGTGATTTGTAACTCCCTGAAAGTCCAATGATCTCATTGATATACACCCACACACTAAAACACCTCCTCACTTTTACAGTCACTTTAACAGTCTCTCCCAAGAATGGGTTGACAGAATGAGAATCAGGCTAAGGAGTCACTTCTCTTAGTTGAGATGTAACAACATCTTCATGTCTGGTGGCCACCAATAATGTTTTAAACACACAGTTTATCCGAATCGGAGTGCTTGAGAGGAACCAACACTAGCCCTAACCCCAACCCTTTGAAAACTCTTATCGTATGCACCTTTCCTGCCATAGTCAATTCCTTGTTTGTGCAAACTTCCGAATAAAGCTGATGCTGATCTTTCTAGTTACTCTTGTTGAAGAGAATGTGCTTCACTGCTAGGTTGCACAAGATTAGGAGACCTGACGCAATCCTCTCCCAAGCCAGTAGTTAATCTCTAACTGTGCATCCGAGAATAGATCACCTCCAAGATGCCGGTAGCTGGTGTGTCGGCTCACTGCCTGATAGCTAGGTGTACGGGTTGGTGATCAGTAGCTCTCAAATGTGTCATCCACTTCCTCCCTAAAAGCATATGTGGCCATGGTAAATGTGAAAAGGGTTAAATATTATTAGGCGATAGAATAGTGTGTGTGTGTGTGTGTGTGTGTGTGTGTGGGGGGGGGGGGGGTTCCTACATGTGAAATGATTTGCAAAATAACATTTAGGAAAAATACACTTGCCTACTGAGTTAGTCAAATAAACGTCCCTACTGAAAATTAAATTAAACGACAAGACCTTGGTTATGGATTATTTGACTAATTTTTAGGACATCAAAGGTATAGGCCTTGTCACTCACTTGAGTCAGAATTGAACGCCCTCTGCAGAGACTAACCAGTGTGGTGAGATTCAAGGCAGCTCCACCCACACCGTGTCTGTCGGGATTAGGGTTCATTCTAATTCCGTGTGTAAACCCTCGGCGAGCTATGAGAAATTTTGCCGCTGTTTAAAAAATAATACCTTAGATATTGTACCAGCAGAAATCTTTTTCTGTACAGTTGTGAGTTTTGTTTTATAGGATGTTTATTATATGGTTTTCAGGGACAGTCTACCAGACACTACAAACTTTGCTGATTCATTTGAACTCACGGAATTCTCTACTCTGAAGAAACAACAACAATATTGTGTTGGTAACATGGGACTATAACAGTCACTGTAAACGACTACTTTCATATCTTGATCAGAAGAGATACAGTCGTGGAGGGAAGGTGAGTGTTTACGTTTGTGCGCAGTTCATCAGATTAACTCTGATATAATCTGTGTAGTTGTCTGCATCTGTCACTTAGTTACCGGTTTACCTGGATCAGTTTGATGGAGTTTTAAACAGTTACGTTTCTCAACTGTCTAATGAGCTCTGTAACTTCAAACATTTGGAATAGCCGTAGTTAAATATAGTTTTCTGTCACATCCTCATCATTGTCATCTTTGGTGCAAAATCCGTTGTTGAATGTGCAGTTCGGCAAAAAATAAATAGTTTTGATGTAGGAAATAATTCAGCAACAACAATCCTCCGTGTTCTATTAAACTATTAGAGGACATGTCCGCTAATGGAAAGGGAAGCCAAGAAACGAGTCATTTTATGGCTCGTTAGGGAGATTGATCAATAGATCTCCTGTTGACTGCTATGTTCTTTGCAAGAGATGGTAAGGAAGGCAACTGCTCACCATGGCAACAGGTTCCTGTCGGTCGAGAAATGACTATAGTTATCGGTCTCAAGTTGGACTTGGTTGCATGAACAACAAAGTAGTTCTGTGAAAATGATATATGTGTTTTACACAAACCCTGCGCCACAAAAGGAACTGAAGGGGAATGATTTACTGTCATCATAATGAAGCACTGTTGAATGTGTGGCATCTTTAATTACTGAACATGGTGGAATAATTGCATTCTGTCCGAGTAACCCAGAGCAACTATCTGGCAGAGACACAACTATCCAGACTGACCTTCTCCACATCCATGACCCATCATTTAGCAGCTCTGAAGAACATATTAAGACAAAACGAGATGGTCGGAAAATGAAGCAAATACAATAGGCTGAATACCCTATAATCATCAAATTGAAGGGATTTCACATCATGTTCTTGCCCTTTCGTGTTATATTTACATTTTGCGTTTATTCGCTTGGCAGACAACCTCTAACCCAAGTGATATGCTGGTAAATACAGTAAAAAAAGTTCTTTTTCATCCTGCCCTTCCTTGAAAGTGTGCGTCACTAACTCATTATCTGTCTGGACTCAATCATTCTTAATGGAGAACAAATTGTGGAGAAAATGCCGGAACAGAGCGGGTTGAGAGGCTCCCTAACTCTGAAGCACCTCATCTAACCATTTCTCATCAGGAAGTCACACAGCAAGCAAGCCCAGTGGACGGTTTGGGGGTTCAACAATGGCTGTCATCATCGTTAGTCTCCTCATTTTACACTCTCTGACACAAGGCTAATGAGAACACTGGGCTAATAAAAGGCCTATTGTGGCTCGACGTGGAATCAAGAGCTGAATAATGCATGCGCAATACATCTTTTATGAAGGAGTAAATGATGGAACAGCCTGGAAATAAGTGACACTGACCGATATAAAAGGCTAATTTTAGAGATACATGGCAGAGACTCGGTGGATTATGCTATGAATAACAGTGGGGCTGAAAAACTCTAATTACACCGCCAACACTCAACTACAATGCAATGGACACTGAGAAGGCCATTTCATAGCAGACTAGCGAGAGACGCTCCCTCAGGTGGTTGAGGCGTCATTAGAACAGAAAACTGTTTAATGTCAGGCGTTTATTAAATCTTGTAGCGCTTTGAGCATCAGAAAAGCGCATTTTAAATAAAAGGCGTTATTAATATTATTAGAAAAAGACAAGACGCTCCCAAAGGAAAAAAGCCCTACTTGTCTGTTACCCTCACTTGCTTTCACTAGACAGGTGAAGCCGAAGACGTGGGTGGCACTCTGACCTGTTAGCCTACATCTCATCAGTTAGAAGGAATGGAGTGAACCGGGAGAGGAAGCCTTTGGAGACCGTTAAGACCCGTCCTTCATGGAGAGGACAGATGACACCAAACAGGAAATCCTCTCCCTCCAGTTCAAGCCCCTCAGGTCATGGACAGATCAGGCCTAAATCAGCAGGGGAGGTTCTTGAAAGAGAACGTCTCAAAGGACGTTTAGGCCATTTTGGGTGGCCCCCCCTCTTCACAATCTATTTCCTCGTTGAAAGGATGTTGTTGAAACAGTGGCTGTTGGTTTCACTGAACACAGCTAGGCAGACCTGCCTCAACAGGTGAACACATAAAATTGAGCTCAGTTGTGCCATGAAGCGACAGTCATGTTGATTTATAGAGAACAAACCTACGGCGTTGTATTTATAAAAGGCTTTTTGTCCCTGAAGGATATTTGTCATTGTTGCATATGTTGTGATGCTGGTTTTGCTACCTTGATGTCTTACAGTCATGAAGTTGGCAAAGTATTTCATACTGT
Organism: Hypomesus transpacificus; assembly: GCF_021917145.1. NCBI lineage: Eukaryota > Metazoa > Chordata > Actinopteri > Osmeriformes > Osmeridae > Hypomesus > Hypomesus transpacificus. Next base: position 56,354 of record NW_025813732.1, on the reverse strand, counting down.
CCCAGAATAATTAGGAGTTGGATATGTTTAGGAATACACTTGATTGGTGGTGTAATTTGTGTTGTTTGGTTTCTTTAGTAGTTTGCCCTATGGGCCTCTTGTCGATGAACATTCGCACTTCTTCCTAGTTCTTCAGAACCACGGTTCTTTTAAAACGATGCTAAGTCTAACTCAGCCAGCAGGGCCTCTGTGATTGGTAGCTATGTGCAATCGGAAAAGAGTAAACTGAAAAATGGAAAACGATGTCGCTCTCCGCTGTCACTACAACCCTTTCGCAAAGTCACCTTTGCTTTTGTCGAGCTGACATCTATTCAGAGGGACAAATGAAGACTATTGTGTCTCATCTCAACGACTATATTCTATTGAAACCCCCCCCCCCCCCAGCCAACAGCCCTGCTGTGCAGGACAAACATTTCGCATGTCATCAGATTGCTTGTTCTGAACTGCCACGGTTTGTCAATAGACTGACCTGGCTGGCCCTGATTGACCCATCTCCTAGGGGCTGGTCCAGGACGTGGATGAGCTGGCTGACTGCACGGATCAGTGTTCCAGGCTCCTGTCGGGGGGAAACCTCTCCCCTTGTCTGGGGAGTTTCCCCCCGACCAGGAGAACAATGCACCACCAGACACTTATCTGTTTGTTGTTGCTGAAACAGTTCCTGTCTGTGTCCTATGTATGCTGCCATATAGATTTAGACCACAAGTTATTTCCCAAACAACAGCAGGCGACTGGTCCCTTGAGAAACTTGTAGGTTATCGTTTAAACCATGCCTGTTTTGGAGACAAGATGCCTGTCTCATTGCTTTTGTCACATAACAGAGTGGATAATCCTTGTTTTTGGATTACGGCTCTGGTTTTTCTGTGTTTCCCTATTGGGCTAAATCTGTACAAATATGACAGGTAGCTACGGTAGTTATGGAAACAGCGGTATCCAGTAGCCGAACACAAACTCTAACTCTAAGGTAACCGTTCAGCAGCAGCCAGTCGCTGGTGTTTACACTTCCTGTCTGTCCCTGGTATCGGCCTGCGTGTCCGGAGATAGGGGATGATGGCAATTCTCCACTTGCTTTTGTCTGGACAAGACGGTCCAGGAAATGGGGCCCATGTCCATCATTGCTTTTTGTCCTGTCCATGACAGTATTTATTCACGGAGGGACAATTGACAGCCCCGAGCATCGTTTTATGAAAAAGACGAATCAATATTTCTAGGCTTATCTGGTTCACGCTGACAGAATGAATGGGACTAATCAGAATCCAATGTGAAAAGGCATAGGGTTTTTGACATGAGAGAATATCTCAGTGAGAACATACTGTAGACCGAAGTTTCTCTCTATAAAACACTTGTATTTTGCATCACCCTGTGGGGAGTGGTCGTTGGTGGACAGTAAATTGCAGAGGCTTATCTGGGTTTGACAGACATGTGCAGGACATGTGTTATAGACCTGTTGTGACTGAAAAGGCAGACATGAGGCCAGTGGTTCTGTGTTTCCAGGAGATAGCAGACCGAAGCTACAAACATGTCATCTACTGAACATGTAGACTTACGTATTGTGTAAAGGAGGATTGTCTGGACAATGTCTAGGACATCAACCTGAGGAAAGAAATGCACAATTTCTTTAACTGGCTTTTAATGAAAGCAACTTCCCTAGTATTGTCTAAGAACAGTTAGATTGCAGTCTCAGGCTATGTTGTCCGTAGAACAAGTCTTAGCAGATAGGATAGCCTTTCTTCACCTGTCTTTGTGTAGCCATTGTAGTTGAATTTCCAAAAACAAACTCCTCAGTTTATATGCACAACCGTGCCAGTAAATTGCTAGCTTTTTGGAGATACAGCTGGCTACAGATTGTAAGGTCACACAGGTTCAACTCACATTCGGACGCACCAGAGGAGAAGGGAAGGTGAAGGGTCTGTTCCACTTCCACAGTGTTTTAAAGGCCTTGAAATGAAATGAATGAATGAATGAAATTAGCTTTGATGTTTGGCTGCCAGGTGTGTGGAATTGTTTGTGTACAGGGACTCGTGGGTGGGAGAAAAAGGGGAGAAATGCAGTGTTTTGGTCCCCCGGCTGTTCCCTATGTGAGTCACATACGAAAGACGGACAGTACGATGTTGTATTCTGCCAACCGACTTCAAACATTTTCAGTTCTTTTCTATTCGCGACACTCCCCGATATGCCACCAGCTTGCGCTTGACTTGGCCGACGTTCCCCCCGTTTCTCTATTTGAGGACGTTGTTGAGTGGCTTCCACGTTAAGGACGTTTCTGGTATCTTCCAGTTGGGGGAGTTTCCAGGGTCTCCGCGACGATGTTTCTCCGAGTGTCCAGGCGTGATGTTGTGAACGTGTCCCCCCCTCCCCTCTCTCCAGCAGGGTTCCTGGCCCAGCGTGGGATGCTAGTGTGCTGGTGGGCGACCCGAGGCTGAGGGAGCATGGTGAAGCACCAACCCTTAGCACCAACCCAGGTATACGAGAAGCAGCTCTGTCTCTCCTTCGTCACTGGGATCTACGGGTGCCGCTGGAAACGCTACCAGCGTTCCCATGACGACAGCTCCAAGGTGAGACGAATGCAGATTGAAGAGGGTTTTTTTTCCGGGGGGACCTAAAAAAATGGACACAATCAAATCGGAGGCTTCTGTTCTCGGTTAGGGAGGCCAGGCTAGGGACGAATCTTACCTCACACCTGGATTCGGAAGCAGCTTAGCTGTCGTATTACATTTGTAATACGTTCCAGTAAGGTCATTTGCTGGGTTGTTAAAGATTAAAGATTAAGTTAAAGTTATTTTCTTTCCCTCAGGTCAAATGCTGCCGCTTAAACAAATGGGAAACTAGAGAGAGAGAGCAGATCTCTTATTTAAACTACAGCCTAGATGTGAGTTGATGTATGTCAGTGTGTGAAACGGTTGTTGTCAGAGTATGGGCTAGGTTTCTGTGGAGTCTGCAGTGAGATTGGATCGTACACGATGGATTGTTTGTAAGCAAAACAAAGGCAGGGAGACTTGACACCGGTAGGGGTAGAACCGTGACAAAAGTAGCCTGACTGAGTGATAGGGCTCGAGGTCTGTGGGTAAACCAGACGATTTCTCAGAGACAGAGTTCAGAAAAGTTGTCCACATTTCCAGAATGTTGCCGTGCATCCATACTGTGTCAGTCACGGTTCAAACTTCAGGACATTGTGTGCAAACCAGGATGTGCTGAGCATTCAGGAGACAGAGCAGAGCCGATGAGCCGGCAACATGAAACCTGATCACATCCTCAGGAATAATTTAACCTTTTTCCATCTGTCTGAATCCCGGGAGGGAGAGATAAATCGGTCAGGAAATCCCAGATCTCACAGATCGCACCACAGGCAAATAGTTAAAAAAAGAATCCCACCCCTTTAATTGGGCGACTGTTTGTTTGTGTGTTTGTTTGTTAGTGTCTGTCCGTATTCCGGACTTGTGACTCTGCGAATCACAGAGGCCAAGTTCAAGAGGAGAGGAAAGAGTCAGGGGGGAGGCTGGGAGGTGGAGCGTGGAGGGAGGGAGGGAGGGAGGGAGGGAGGGAGGGAGGGAGGGAGGGAGGGAGGGAGGGAGGGAGGGAGGGAGGGAGGGAGGGAGGGAGGGAGGGAGGGAGGGAGGGAGGAGATGGGAAGGCAGAACGTGGGAAGGCAGGAACGCCTGAAGGACACTTTGTTCTAGTAGTAACTAATACCTGAACAGGTATTTTTTATTCCCACTCATTTAAGCCTGGTGGGTGTTTTCTCTTTGATTTGAGTTTGATGTTTGACATTCTGTACTCTGGACTATAGGACCAAACTGCTATTCTAGTCTTTTCCATACAAAGAGCCCATAGATTGGCCATAAATTAGGCCTCTTACAGAATGTGTGAGCTGGGCACTAATGATGTGCTGACCCAGAGGAACAGGACAAGCACACAGCTGGTCTCCCTCGCTCCATTAACAAAGCAGCAGAGGGCACACACTCACACAACCTGAGTGCACATCCACCCACACACACACCCACACACACACACACACACACACACACACAGTCATACACACACTTTCCACAACCGCCCTACATCACCCTCGTTGCTTTCTCACTGAAAGGATTCAAGTGCACACACACAAACGTATTGATTATTTGTTGGGAAATGCTTTTTTGTAACTGCAATGGAAATCAATTATTAAGAATGTGTTTTTATATACTGTATGTGGATTGTATTATTGGTTATTTGTTCATTTGTAAAAACCTGACTGGGTTTTCAAAATAATGTCCTATTGTGCTATTAATAACTTATTTACCACAGGTTTGTAACTGTAACAAAGTACAGCATTTAGGTATGGTAAACCAATAATCTACTATTAAGTATGAAAATACAGTTAGCCAACACCTTCTTTCGTAACCTGTTTATAAAGAAAATGTTTACCAAAGCGAAGTGTTTTGACCATAATGAAGTGTCAATTTGTCTTTGTCTGGATTGTTAGCCATTTAACTTATAGATCTGAAAGCTTCACTGGTTGCAGGAAGGGGGTTTGCGATTGGCAGTGGCCTGTCTACTACATCACCCCCAGTCCTAAGTTGACCTGTTCTGTTTGTATATCTTTGCTGAAGAGCTTAGCGTTCTTAGAAACAGATTAGAGTGTTGCTCTGCTCCTAAGAGCGCTTCTAGAAACTCACACTATGAACAAGGCTTTGCAGGTGTACGATTGTACAATTCTAGGCTTTTGTACATATCTACTAGCCTGACGTTGTCATACCCATAATTCTAGTCAGAATATGAGTCTGAGAACTCTCCGTTGGGCTGTGATTATGGGGCGTGTTTCAACCGAACTCGTTAAACAAATGTCTCTTCGCTCAATTGGATAGACCTACAACCAATCAGAGCAACGTAGTATGTTGTTTGTTGAAAAACAGTTCAACCCAAGCGCTCTTTGGTGACGTAGTTGATTACGTTACTGTTGATCATGTGTTCATCATCGTATAAAGCCCGCCCTGACAATTTGATTGGTCCGAACAGCTCCTGTTCGGACATAGTTTTTCCCCGACCGAGGTTCCCCAGACCCAACTTCCCGACCCCCCCAAAATGTTTGTTGGCGGGGCTAAGTTGGGCTGGCAGCCAGGCTACATGTCTACCTAAACTAAACCTAAAAACAAAAATGCCTAGTAACCTTGTAACTGAGTACAATATGTGGTAACTACATGTACGTGTTTCATATTTTTCCAACATCTTTACCATGTATTTTCGGACATAGTATCCTACTACAGCCTTAACTACACCTCAGTGCACCTGCTCAGAACTGGCCCCAAACGATGTCGCGTCATCTGTCTCTAACACGTGTGACAGAAGAGGTTTACAGGCAGTGATGAGTCAGCGGATCTCCTTAGAATCTTCCGGCTCTTGGCAGGCGTGTTATTATTAGATGGAGGAGGCGGGAAGCGGGAGTCTGGTCGCGCTCCTGCCACTCTGGTGCCACCTCTTAGACGCCATGACACTTCCGGAAGTCAATGACTTGTCGACTCCAGGTGACAGTACTGCTGTGTGCGCTGGGTGGGAAAAAAAAACTCTGACCTCACAAAGGGATTGGATAAGTGCTCGGACATAATACATTCTCTTTTTTTGGCAATCTTCGCCGACGCTTCAGAATATGCTTTTATTATGAATTCAGCTGTCTTCCATTGAAAGGATTTCACAATACAAGCCATAAAACACATAATTAAAAGCAGGGAAGTCACTTTAAACTGTTTCAGGATCCTTTTATTTAATCTGTCTTGATACAAAATGGGTTTTCTATTCAGTAGTGCCACAGAGTGTTGAGCTACTCAGTGGTGGACTGTTTGCAGTGCAATTTAAGGGAATTAACACTCTCATCCCTTAATGTATCACCGACCTGAAACCCTAAGTAGAGAACCCAGCTCAATAGCTAGATCCATGTTCTCCTCGCTCACCTCTCCAGAGAGCCTCCTCTCTCTGGTGGGCTGCTGTGACCTCACTCCCAGCTGTGACCTCACTCCCAGCTGTGACCTCACGCCCAGCTGTGACCTCACTCCCAGCTGTGACCTCACTCTCAGCTGTGACCTCACTCCCAGCTGTGACCTCACGCCCAGCTGTGACCTCACTCCCAGCTGTGACCTCACTCTCAGCTGTGACCTCACTCCCATGACCTCACTCCCAGCTGTGACCACACTCCCAGCTGTGACCACACTCCCAGCTGTGACCTCACCCCCAGCTGTGACCCTACCAGCTGTGACCTCACTCCCAGCTGTGACCTCAGTCCCAGCTGTGACCTCACTCTCAGCTGTGACCTCACTCCCAGCTGTGACCTCACTCCCAGCTGTGACCTCACTCCCATCTGTGACCTCACTCTCAGCTGTGACCTCACCCCCAGCTGTGACCTCAGTCCCAGCTTTGACCTCACTCCCGGCTGTGACCTCACTCCCAGCTGTGACCTCACTCCCAGCTTTGACCTCACTCCCGGCTGTGACCTCACTCCCGGCTTTGACCTCACTCCCGGCTGTGACCTCACTCTCAGCTGTGACCTCACTCCCAGCTTTGACCTCACTCCCGGCTGTGACCTCACTCCCAGCTGTGACCTCACTCTCAGCTGTGACCTCACTCTCAGCCCCATGCCCGAGCAGCAGTGCACATGGGGCTACGACTGAGGTCAGGCTAGTCTCCTATCCTTCCACATGAAAGCAGCCTTAAGATCTGACGCTTTTTCAGGCCTTCAGCCGATCTCTAGACTAAGTCAAGCTACACCTTCTCGTAGGCTTGATGATTGTGGCTGTTCGTGGGACTACGATTCCCACGTTGTCTCGCCCATGTTCCAATCGGTACAACCACCAGTCTCCCCCTCGACCGCATGAACTCAAGTGTGAGCGAAATCCTCCTTGTGTAGTGTATCAACCAGGCTGATCACATGACCAGCACACGCTCAGGTACCTGGTTATGCTAACGCATGCGGATGTGAAGAAGGGTCGAATCCAAGACGATATTCCTGAAGGGGCCGGGGGGCAAGTTCATCTCCCCTCTCGGCGGGGCGCGTGGCTCCCTCCAGCCTCCTCACTCCCCCCGGCCCTGGGGGATGAGTAACGGGTGCATGTGGAGACGCATCATGGTCAGCAGAGCGGATCAGTGGTCAACAGATCCTGCGCGCCGACCTGTCTTAACTCTAATCCTGTTAGAGACCGAAGGGAGGAAGTGTCCTTGTTCTCTGTACAGACCTCAGTCTTGTGCACTAGTCTGCCTTTGCTCCAGAGAGAGTCAAGGCCAAGGTCACAGCAAAGGTGAACGGGCTCTGGTAGAACCGGGGTCTTCTGATTCTTGGGTTCTTGACTGTGTTGGCCTGTGAATGCATCGTTTTTTGGGGGGGTCGGGGGTGTAAATGTTTGTGTCTTTTCTGCGTCATCTCTCACTCTTGTTTGTTTTCGTGTCTTTCAGTGGGAGCGCGCCTGGTTCTTCCTCCTCTGCATCTCCTTCTTCCTGCTCCTGTTCTGGTCGTACTTCTGGCTGGAGGCGCACAATGACTACAACGAGTTCAACTGGTGAGGGAGCCAGACTGGGACCCAGGGCCGGAGGGAACCCAAGAGTCGCCCCGACAACCCAGCGTCATTCGTTTAAGAATTCCGGAACAGAATTTGTGGTTGTTCATAAGTTGAGGCAATGGCGTCTCTCTAACCTAATTCCACCCCCAACCCCCCCCAACCCCCCCCCTTGTTTCCTTCCTTTTCCTGCAGGTTATTGTACAACCGCTCGGGGGAATGGAGGGATGGCACGGTGCCTATCCTCGCCTCCACCGCCGTGGGTTTCAGCTACATTACATTCCTGATGGTGAGTCGGTCAAACTTTCCATTCAGGTGCCGGTAATAAGAGTTAGTTAATATGTGATACGGCCTCGGGAAGTTAGTAAGTCTTATTAACAAATATGAAGGCTAAACAAGCATCTTGTCACGGCCTTATGGCCTGTAAACTAACGCTTATCTCACATGGAAGATAACACTAACCTCGACCCTTTCCCTAACTCCCTTGCCCTTGCACACGCGACGCATATTCATGTTAATACGCATCTTTCCTGACACACCGGCACGTCAACGCATGGTCACGCTTTGTCTCGAGGAGAATGACCGCTGCTCTGTTTATCTTGCAGATCTTAGCGCTTTTCCACATTTCCCTGGGCCAGCAGCTCAATCTCTATTGGATCCACAAGGTACACCTCCTCCAAACACACTCAAACCGACTCCATCGAATTCGGAGCTTGAGCCTGGATGATTTATGAGCACCAAGGAGCTATGCCGATGAGCAGGCCAGGGTGTTGTGGAGGATCCGTGCCGTAGGATCTCTGTCACCGTGTGTTTGTGTGTGTGTGTTGTCACCCCAGATTGGTGTGTTGGCTGCCCTTCTCACCACCATCTCGGGCGTGGTCTCCATCGATGACATCTGGGGCAGCGAGTGGGACATTGTCCTCATCTCGTTACAGGTCGGGCCTCTCTTTAGGCTGCGCGGCGTCCTTTTTGAACGGGACCTCGCTCCGTTTGCTTTGTTAGTTTAAGTGTAACTGTTGTAGTAGTCGTGTAGTAGGAGTAGTAAGAGATAGATTACATGGGTTCTCTCTGATCGGGTTATGATAATATATTGTAGTTTGAATGTTTTTTTTTCTATGTATTTGTCCCTTGTAAGGACACATGAAAGTTATACTTGACTTGACTTTGCTTGTTCCTCAGTCCACAGGGCCGTTCCTGCATATAGGAGCTCTGGCAGCCATGACGGCCTTGAGCTGGCTCGTCGCCGGTCACGTGATCCGCACAGAGAGATCCAGTGAGTCTGTCCAGACGTGTGCCCTGTGAATGTACCGCCTCTATTGGGTCTAGAATCCCAACGTAGAACCACTCCGGGGGGACCCGCCCCAAGAACTGCTGGTCCGCCTGTGTCGTTCTGACCGCCCGCCGGTCAGACCGCCCGTCGTTCCGACTGACCCGTTGTTTCCCGACCGACTCGTTGCCTTCCCAGGGCTGCAGACGGCGGTGCTGCTGGTGTACCTGGGCGTCCTCCTGGCACTCTACATGGCGCCCCTCACCTTCTCCTTCCCCTGCGTCATGGACCGCAGCGGCCTCAAACCGCGGCCCGACGTCATCGGCCGACGGGGGGCCCCCATGGTGAGTCGTGGCTCCCCCCTCCCTCCCTCCCCCGCCCACTCGTGTTGTGGCCGGGCGGGGCTCAAACAGCGCCGCGGACGAGTGGAAAGAGGGCGGGGCCCGTGTCAGATAAGGACGGGACCGAAACACATAATAGAACACAACAGATCGTAAAGGCTAGATAACGAGGGCGCCGCGTGTCACGCCTCAGAACGCAATTCTTTGACCCTCTATCTCATGTGTGCTGAATTGGACTCAATCCATAGATAAATATGAGGACTCGTGTCCCGGTTAAAGGACACTTAGTCGAGACAGACCTTTCATAAACAAACACATGATCTACACACATAGTGGCCCACCCAGGGTATGTACCTGGCCTCCACAATTGCTACACACACACACCGTACATATACACACACACACACACAAACATGCACACACACTTCTTGTACTTGTGACTTGTCCAGACATGTTAAGGTGTTGATCCCCACAGTGGGGATGCTGAGGGTGTTCTTTCTGACAGGAGCGTAGAGCGCTGGCTCCCCGAAGGCCTTCATCCAATCCCTTCTCAGCATTCAAAACGACGTGTTACACTGAACTTTGCACTGGTGTCAATATCCATCAGCATGTTTTCCAGTGTTCATTTAACCCCATCTCATGTGAACGGACCTCGATAGACACTTGAGTGAAATGAACACGTCTGGTGTTGAATGAACACTGACACGTTCAGCTCCGTTGAAGTTATGGCACAGCCAGGTGCGCTCCAATGAATGGTTTCAGTTTGTTCCTGTGGCTAACTTGTGAGGTCATATTTGTGAACCAATCAATAGCTTTATCCGAGGTTCCATGTGGCCAGCTGCAGAAGCTCCAAGCCCCCGTTGATTGCACCATTGACGTCTGGAAAACTTGGATTTGACCTACTTTTTTATGAGCTACAGTCATCAGAGCAGCGCTCGCAAACAGTGCTGTACTGTCATCATTAAAACGGTTGTGCCCCCTTCCCTCTCTCACCATCGCTCTCTCTCTCTCTCTCTCTCTCTCTCTCTCTCTCTCTCTCTCTCTCTCTCTCTCTCTCTCCCTCTCTCCCTCTCTCTCTCTCTCTCTCTCGTCTCAATCTCTCTCTCTCAATCTCTCTCTCCCTCCCTCCCTTCCTCCCTCCTGTCGTCTGTCTCCTCCAGCTGGCTCCAGAGAACACTCTCATGTCGTTCAACAAGGCCCTGCAGCAAGGCGTCAGCTCCCTGGAGGCGGACGTGACCGTCAGGTAACCAGCTGAACCCAGTGGGGGTGTTGCTATAACAGGAGTCAGGGCCGGTCCAAGCCTTTATGGGGCCTTGCATTTATTTGGGGGGCACTCGGCGTCGCTTATCGTTGAAAAAAAAAAAAAAAAATAGATTTTTTTTACATAATACATTCAACTGTAATTTCATTTGCTCTTGGGGGCCCTCTGGTAGCCACAGGGGCCCTAAGCACCCGCTTAGTCCGCTTATGCCTTGGGCCGGCTCTGACAGGAGTACAGGACACCTGCGTGCTAACAGGCTCTTGGTTTCATGTTTACTGGCAACACAGGCGATGGGAGGAATGTCCAACGGTCCATTATTAAAATGCAACCTTTGAATTGAATTCGAGGTGCTGACTGTACTGTAAAGTTAGCTGGAACAATGCAGTCCAACAACTGCAGCCAACAGACCTTCCCTACTGCGATTCCTTTGCCCAAAGGTCCTGGATTAATGAGTTCCCCATAGAAAAGCCATTCCACAGTCAGCTTGTTATAGGTTAGGAAGCCAGCTTTAACTGATTAATCCTGCCTCCCTACGTGATGTAGATATATGATATCCAACTGATGAACGTTTGTTTGTATAGTTAAAGTCCACCGTATGTCATTATTTGAAGTCATTTCTTGTGTTCAAAGCAAGACGACAGTATTTATTACTGGCACTTTCTACAAACGTGTTTGTGGTGATTATACGGAATGTACTGTAGACGCTGTAGGTGGGTGGGTGGGGGGGTATAGTTACAATATTCCACTCCACTTAACACAAAAGCTTACAGTGATTGAACCTTGAGGCAACCTCCACTTCGGAGGAGACGGGGTAAAAGCTGACGTGTTGTCCCGGTGGTGTCCCCTTTGTCCAGCCTGGACGGCGTGCCCTTCCTGATGCGTGACGACACCCTGAGAAGGACCACCGACGTGGGCAAGGTCTTCCCCCTCAGGCAGCTGGACGACGCCTCCTTCTTCAACTGGACAGAGATCCGCTCCCTCAACGCCGGCAAGTGGTTTCTGAAGGTACCTCTTCTCTTTTGTTCGCTCTCTCTTCCGACGTTTTTCTCGATCTCTCTCTTGGTCGGCGGCGGAGCGCGGCGCGTTTGGGTGAATTCGAAAGAGGGTTCCTCTCTTTGCGCTCGGAATCTTAAACTTTGGGGACTGCCGAAGGGGTCTTCCAGACCGGTTTTGTGCGAGCAAATAACATTTGGGATAAATGCTTCATGTCTATCAGTCTATGACTCCTCTCCTTTCTTCTCCTTTCCTCTCCTTTCCTCTCCTTTCCTTTCCTCTCCTTTCCTTTCCTCTCCTCTCCTCTCCTCTCCTCTCCTCTCCTCTCCTCTCCTCTCCTCTCTTTTCCTCTCTTTTCCTCTCCTCTCCTTTCCTCTCCTCTCTTTTCCTCTACTCTCATTTCCTCTCCTCTCCTCCGCCTCCAGAGCGACCCCTACTGGACGGCCCGGTCTCTGACGGAGAGGGACCGCAACAGGATTGGGAACCAGACGGTGTGCAGCCTGGTGGAGATGCTCCGTCTGGCGGCCCGAGCCAACCGCTCCACCCTGCTCAACCTGCGGCGGCCGCCCCCAGAACACCCGCACTACAAGACGTGGATCATGGACACTCTGTGGGCCGTCCAGAGGTCGGGCATCTCTCAGAAGAGGGTGAGGAGAAACTCTCCTTAACCCTTGTGCTGCCTTCGGGGTCATCGTGACCCACCGTCGTGTTGTGACAACTTGACCTCATGCGACTATAAAGTGAGACAGCGCCACAGTTCAAAGAAAAATGCTTCCCTTTATTGTCGTATGAGGTCAAGTTGTCACAACACGACGGTGGGTCACAATGACTGCAGGGTCACAATGACCCGAAGGTTACACAAGGGTTAAGACTAAGCTTGTTGCACTGACGGTCGTCATCGCGACTTTTCACTTTTGGGGTGGTTGTTAGCGACTTCAAAAAGCGCCCCCCGCCCAAAAAACAACGACACAAAACGCTACAAAGTGCCGGCTGTGCCTCCTCAGGTGACGTGGACGCCCGACACGGACCGGGGGAGGGTGCGAGGCCTGCAGCAGACGTCCCTGGAGAAGCTGTCCGTGGAGGAGCTGCGACACAGGGGCATCAGCAGCCTGACGCTGCACTACAGCCAGGCCAGTCATAGAGACATCCAGTAAGAGTCCAGTCTCCACCACCCCTTCCCCCTCCCAGCCACAGAGACATCCAGTAAGAGTCCAGTCTCCACCACCCCTTCCCCCTCCCAGCCACAGAGACATCCAGTAAGAGTCCAGTCTCCACCACCCCACCCCCCCCTCCCAGCCTGAGCATAGATGTAGGGAGTCAGGTTGTTGTTTTGAAGTTTTGTTTTTTTTTTGCTATGAGGATGTGGTCGGATGGACCTACTCTGCGAAATCGAATGAAAGTTGTGTGTTTTTGTTGGATCCTGTCGAGGGGCTTCTCGACGCTTGGAGTGAAAACACGAGGTTGTGATATGAAGCAGGCCAGAGGTGGAAAGCGGCTGTAGTCCGAAAAAAACTAAAACAGACAAGGCCTCGAGAGCCCCTCGTCTGAACCCTCTCTCCTTCAAACCCCCCCCCCCCCCTGGTTTTGTCCCCCTCCCTCCAGGAAGTACCTGGCCAACAACATGAGCGTGACGGTGTACCCGGTGAACGAGCCGTGGCTCTACTCGGTGCTGTGGTGCAGCGGCGTGTCCTCCGTCTCCACGGACGTGCCCCAGGTCCTCCGGAAGGTGCCTTACCCCGTCTGGATCATGGTAAGCCGCTTCGCCCCCCTCACCCGCCTCCCTTCCCTCCTTCCCTCAGCAGGGGGGGGGTCGAGCAGCAGACCCGGGCGCAGCAAGGAACGACCTTAAGTGCAAGATGAAGGTCGCGGCCGGAGAGCTAGGGGACTCGGCGCGAGACCTGGGGGGCTCGGAACCCGACGGGTCGGCATCTGGCTCTGGTGTTCCGTGGCCGGAGCGTGGCTGTTGGGTCTGACTGCTGGGGTGACGCTGACACCTAGTGGCTGCTGCTGGTTTTGACCGTGTCTGTTTTCGTTGCAGAGTCCGGGTGTGTACTCCTTGATCTGGATGACGTCCGATCTGGTGTCCATCGCTGTAGTCATAGGCGTGTTTATTTTTCAAAAGTAAGTACTCTTTCAGCACCACACACAAGTGATATCATTTGAAATTGAAAGACACTTTCTCGATTTATACTGGGTGTAGTCCTCACTCCTGTTTAATGGTGATTGGAACACAGTTGTAATGGCGGGTGTCTGGTCTAGTCTGTCTGCTCTGTCTGTGCTAGCTGTTTGTTGGGGCTAATGCCGTCGAAACACAGGCCTTCCTCCGGGGCTGTGGCTTTGGCCGAGCTTCCTGCCGTCGAGCCTGCTTCTAAACCGACCTTTCCTCTCTCCTCTGCCTCTCTCCTCCACCCTGTCTCTCTTGTCCCTCCTCGCCGTCTCACCTGCCTACTCTGTCGTTTTTTTTTGTGTCCTCTGCTCTGCCTGGTCTGCATGCCACTTGGCATTTGCCAGCTATCACGTAATCAGGTAACTGGCCCAAAGTGCTGCCCTCCTCAGTCCTCCTGTGTCGTCGTCGTCGTCCCCCCCCCCCCCCCCCCCCCCCCCCCCGCCCCGATCCTCCTCCGAGTCCTTGTTCCGTGTGTCGCACGTTCACTCTTTCACATTCTCCCTCGAACACATTCCTCGGTGTCCTCCCCTTTTTTGTTTTTTTCCTCGCCACCCCTCGGCGTTTCTGTGTCAATTGTAGTTCGCTCCTCCTCCCCAACACCTCCCCCCCCCCCGACGAAGGTTTGACGGCCCTTTCAGACAGCCGCTCTCTCGTTTCTGTGTCGTGATGTGTCTTCTGGTTTCTCCCGGGTGCCGCGGCGGGCCAGGTGGAGGATGAGCGGCATGCAGAGCTACAACCCGGAGCAGATCATGCTGAGCGCCGTGGCGCGCCGGCCCAGTCGCGACGTCAACGTCATGAAGGAAAAGCTCATTTTCTCAGGTGCGCTGAGAAATATTGATATAAGTGAAATATTCAAACGCCGTTCTCGGAGCAAAAGGGGGAAGGAGTGAACGTTGAATTTGTTTTAGTTTTATTCTTCCTCTTTTCTTCTTCTTCCAGAAATCAACAATGGGGTAGGGAGCACGGAGGAGTTGTCTCTGTTCCCACAGAACGGTTACGCCAGCTACTCTCATGGAGGTGTCACCCACTGAACACTCGGATACTGTCGCATTCGTGCAAAAGACTGGAACTTTCTTTGGAAGGGGAGGGTGTTTTCAGTTTTGAAACAACAGTTTTTTTGAGATTTTATAGTTCTCCAATGTTTTGTCATTCTCTGATGGCGTGATCTCTGCGTTTTGAAGCGACCGGTTGTTTTTTTTCCACGACTGTTTCCTTCTTTTGTTTTCTTAAAGTAGAGGGGGAAAATGCTGCTGTACATGTTTGTAAATATGGGTCGTTTAACTTTTTATCTGACATTTTCCCTCTGAGAGGATTTTCATGGTTTGGAGTTCTGAATCGTACGGTATATGAATTCACTCTCATCCTGAGGGGTTTGCTCTCCTATCAATGTGAGAATTAGGATATTTACAGTTGAGTGAACTTCCTCCGTTCCTGCTGTGAAGTTTATCAGGTTAGGACATCCGTGCTTCAATGAGGTGTATTTGCTTTAGTCCATGTTTTAGTCCAATTTCCTCTGCCACTTCACTGGCATGCCATTGTTGGTTCACTTAAGGTATTTTTGTTTTCCCAAAACTTCACATGGCTGCCTTTTTCACTTTGTTTATAATTGGGTAGAAAATGAATTCAATATAAATATATGGGCTGTGTCTTGTGTCTAGAAAGTTATCATACAGTATATGGCACATAGCTCAACTTGAATGAAAACAGTGAATGTTACCCCATGATGAAAATGTATATGTTTCTCTGTACAGTATCATGATTGTCAAGCTTTTTTTCATATTATGATTTTAAATAATGTGTTTCTTTGACATTTGTGTTTTTGGCTGATGAGACAGTAGACACAACTCAACATTTATATCTCCAAGTGCAGTTTCCACCCCTTGTCTTGAAGGCAATCCATCTCACCTCCGCGACAAAAATATAACCACGTGGCATGACCTGTGTGCATACCTACAGGCATAACTTTTTATGGTTGCTTATTTGGATTTCAATGTCAAGACAATTTGGAAATAAAGATTGCAAGAAGAATGTGTTGGTTTTCAATGAAGTAGCCTATTCTGTTTGCCAGATTGAGGTAGGATTGTGGTATGACTTTACATTAATGATTACTGTTGAAAAACAAATTAGCCAGCAATGAACTAAATCAATAGTTATCCCCTATCCCACCCTATAGTTAACAAAGGTAGAAAAACAATAATTGTATCCTTTGAATCCAAGTGAGATAAAGTTGTAAATTCCTTTTTACTACTGTATATTTCCAACATATACAGTCACTCACTGACTCAGTTTACATTGTACATATTCACTTCACCATGTAAACGAAGGAACAGCAGAGGAACAGCAGAGGTAGACAGTGACACTTCAACACAAAGAACACATCTTTAACAGTCTCGCTCTGAAACGACATAAAACCATTTTTCGCCTTCAGCTACACGTAGCCTAAACCAACTGGGCATTGCTGCACTGTAAAAACGTCAAAAGGAAAACAAGGTGACACATCTCCATCAAAGGATGGATGTATATGAGTAATATACGTGAAGTAACTGATCATTAGGAGACGGTCAGTGAAGGATAACCGGATGGCAGTTCGGTTTGCTCTGCGTCGCAGCAGTCGGTCGGCATGTAGCAACCGGAGTCCCTGGGATGGTCGTTCAGGTTGGTCTTGATGCTCGCGGTGGGAGAGCCAGCCTCCTGGTTAGCCCTGCCTCCCTTCTGATCGTCCCCTGCAAGGAGGAGAGGAAGAGGAGGAGTTAACCTTGGCGTGATGTAGCCGCGTCAGCCGCCAAGGAATGTTTCCTAGGGGGGCTGGTATGGTGCTAATGGCTGGTGCATGGTTTTGAGTCAGGTGGCTGAGCGGTTAGGGAATCGGGCTAGTAATCTGAAGGTTGCTGGTTCGATTCCTGGTTGTGCAAATTACGTTGTGTCCTTGGGCAAGGCACTTCACCCTACTTGCCTCGGGGGGAATGTCCCTGTGCTTGCTGTAAGTCGCTCTGGATAAAAGCGTCTGCTAAATGACTAAACGTAAATGTTGTGACCCTTCTACTGTGACTGCGCGCAACCTAGAAGAGAGTAAGGACACAGTCTGACACGATGTGCTGTCAAAACCGACCAAGTTACGGACATGCCTGTTCACTCTTCCTCTATCAAATCTGCGGTGACTTTTAACCGCAGGCTTCCGCCAGAAATCCCTAGGATGCTGCGGAGGCCCAATAATTCCCCCCCGTTTCCTTACATTGGGGTTCTTTGAGGCAGTGGAAGGCAGCCAGCAAGCGACGCCTGTGTTCCAGGTCAGTCACGTTGAGCTCCATCAGGTGCTGGTCTCTGAGCTGTCGCAGGTCCTCCACGGTATGGTAGCCACTCAGGAGGAGAGGGGAGACGTACTCCTACAACACAACAACAAAATACTCGACTTCAGTCCCTACAACAGACCCATGTTTTGGGTGTCAGGTGTTTTGAACAATGGTGTTGCTTTGCTAGAGCGGAATTGTATTTTCCTGGTTCCAAATTAGAAGTGACGTACAGTACTGGGAAAAGGTCTGGTTTTTCTGGACATATTTTGTCTTCTGTATGTTGAGAGGGAAAGTTGCTTAGTCTCTTTTTTTCTGAAGCATTTTTGCATTACTTTGAAATGTTCTTTTGTTTGTGAGTAAGACTTTTGCACCGTCCAGTATGTGTCAAAACGTGTGTGTGTGGGGAAAAGAGAGGGTACCTCCAGGTTAAGGCGTGTTAAGAGTTCATGTAAAGTTCCTGGCTGGGAAGGAGGGTTTTTCCTCGGCGGCCTCATTTTCTGGGGCAGTTCGGGCTCCTTGTCCACCAGGACGTCCACATAGACAAATTTGAAGTTACCCAATTTGCCGTTTAGTATGCCAGTCCAGATTCCCATGGGGGGCTTGCTGATGATGTCGATCGTGTCCCCTACCTTTAATGGAAAGCAGAAAAAAACGACGTCACATGCTAACTCTCGTTTATCAACACAAAGCGAACCTTGCATTGGTGAGAATCCACGGCAGCTAGATGACCTTGAGTTTGAGGGATTCAGTGTCGTACGGACTGGGGACGAAATCGGTGTGGACCCGGGCTCTACCACAGAACTGGCCAGGGTAGGGAGGGTCCTCGTCCAGTCTCAGGATGTCTCTGTGACTGAAGCCATCCGACCCACTGGTGACTCCACCTGTATAACAGCACACAAAGAGCAGGGCTCACCATCATCAGGTTCATTCATTCCCTTTTTATCAGGCGTAGGCACAGACCAGCGGAAAGAGAGAGAGAGAGAGAGAGAGAGAGAGTCATTTATGGGCAGCTACACACCGAAGGGTTCATGTGTTCAATCCAATCCCACTGTCCAGGCTAACAGAACTATATTTGGGACCAAGGTGCCATCAGCATAATTGCTTAGCGATCTGGCAGGCATGGCCGGTTTCAACGTTGAAATCTGTCCATAAACCAAAGTTGCGTAACGAGAAAAGGAGAGTGTGGAGATGTGTGTTGGCTCGACGCCGCGGCCGCTTACTGGAGGAGCTCTGCCCGCTGTTGAGACTGTAGAGGCTTCCCAGGGAGTTACTGGACCTCCAGCGTCCGCTCGCGATCGACCGACCCCCGTCGGCCCCTCCTCGGCCTCCCTCGCTGCTCTCCGTTTCCCCGCTCTGTCCCTGAGGGAAAAAACAAAACCCACTTGAATTGCTTTCTCTTTCCCCGTTCACCTCCTCGCTCGCCTTCCGTCATGGGAGGTGAACAGGAGTCAGATGGCTGAGAGGTTAAGGGAATCAGGCTCTTAATCAGAAGGTTGCCGGTTCGATTCCCGGCCGTGCTAAATGACGTTGTGTCCTTGGGCAAGGCACTTCCACCTACTTGCCTCGGGGGGAATGTCCCTGTTCTTACTGTAATTTGCTCTGTAGAAGAGCGTCTGCTAAATAACTAAATGTAAATGCACATGTAAATAACAGAGAGAGCCTATCAGGAGGCTGCGGCGGGACCCCGGAGCTGCTCCGTGTTTGATTTCTCGCGGGCCGAAGGAGCTCAGCGTCCCAGCTCATGCCGGGGCACGAAGCTCTTCTGCCGAGCAAAGTCTTTAATCCGGGGAGAGCTGCCTTGCCATTTATAGCTAAGGTGTATCTAATCTCTCCATACCTGCTCCTGTGTGCTTCGCAATAGAAGGCTTTCCGCCTCCCGTTGCGGTACGACACCAGAGCTGTCTCTTTTCAGACACATGAATAGCTTGGTAAACAGATCATTGGGTGACAAGACGTAGATGTGGGCTCTGTCTCTTTTGGACTCGTGCATGTACGTCTCTGGGCTAAAAGCTCTCCAGCTTCGTAAACTCGCTCGTCAAACTTTTAATCTCCCTTCTTTCTGTCTGTCACCTTGAGTAGCCTGAGCACTTTATTGTTAGGATCAAGGCCGTAGCCATGGAGTCAACATTGGGGGGGACGAATTATATTTTTTAATTATAATTTCGGACAGCGTGCGTGGCTGCCTGTTGTAGCGTAGCATATTTATATTTTTATATCAATATATTGGGGGGGACGTTTTGACCAGATTTGAATATTGGGGGGGGATATGTATTTTGATTACGGCCTTGGTTAGGATGACGCGTCGGGCTGTTCTGGGATAAAAGCTCCACTATTCGTTTGACGGCCTGTCGTGTTTTGTGTTTGAGAGGTGATTGGAGTTTGCTGTTGTCTTTGTCACTGACCGTTTCGCCGGACAGGGGTTTGACGTGATTATTTCCCATCCTCTTGCACATGGTGTGGGAAACGGCTTTAATCCTCCTCCCCAAACTCCCTGGACTGGTCTGATCACTCCCCACGTGTTCTCTCCCTGCAGACTGCAAGCACACGAGGAACGTCAACGGATTCCTCCCGAGGAATTACAATGTATTCAAGAATCAAATGAATTCAAAAATGTCATTTCGAGTTTCACGTCGCCGTACAGACGCTCCACATACCAACGTCCCTTCGTATTTCGGCCTCGTTGGCGATGCGTGTAGCGTCGGGCCGTTGAATCTCCCATAGCTGCTGGTACGCTGGGCGAGAAGAGAGATTACGGATTCAAATGGGTTCTGATGTGTTAGGATAACTCAGCCAGGCATGTTATCTGTGTTTACTTTTAAGGCAAATAAACACACTCCCATCTGTATTTTCCAGGCAGACATCCTGAACAGTTTCTCTAATCTTCTGCCATGCGGGACATACTGTTTTAAACTGTGGATTATGTCATACTGCCCCTTTTTCATTCGCTTCAATAAAGATCAAATCAAATGTTATCAAAAATGATTTTAAATAAAACGTAGCATATTAAATATGGTGAGTTATGTCACCTTGTTTTCAGTTTTAATGCACTTACTATTGGATGCTAGAGCTATTCATGCTCAAGCCCTCTCTAAAATTGGTCAGGGGCTTGTCTGCACTATCTTTATTGTGTGAAATCATCATCTGAGTGAGCATTATTAATGTGAAACTGTGCAGAAGCAATGGACTGCTGCATACTGGTCCCCTGGTTAGATTCATCTCAGTGTTAATTTTGGGCTTCCCATCGATCATCTGCCACACGACAATTTAAACATAAAGGAAGCCTCTTTCATTGGCAGGCGAGACCAAGTGATAGTGTTTCGAAACCGTGATGCGTTCAACAACAAAAAAACACGTCAAAGCTGTTTTGTCCACCCCTTCCGTTTCATCTCACCATGGAGTCGGAGATGTCCACGTCGGTGATGGAGCGGATGACCCGCGGGGGCAGAGCCTGTTTGCTGTCCAGCTCCTGCACCAGGCTCTCGAAGCGCTCCCAGTCTGTGGCACGAGGCAGAGTGAAGTCCAAACCATGGACCTGGTGTTCCACCCGGAGACGGGGGCAGGTGTGGTACGGCGGGTCCCAAGGCGGAGGGACTTCGGTGGGGCTCCAGCGGTGGGCGTGAGCCCCTAGGGAGCACTGTCCTTCTCCGGCTCCTCCGCTGCTCTCCTGGGCCGGCTGGCGCTGCGGCGACGAGGCCGCCTTGACCGGCTTCTTGTCTGTCTTCTTACTCAGCCCAATGCAGGTTATGACCGGACTATCCTCTTTGAAGACGTTGTCTGCCAAATGACCTGAGTAAGGGAATGGAGGATGTTTTTTTTTCCAATTCATACTGCACACAAGAATTCCCCAAATGAATCGTGTCTTTGGCGTCTTCCTGTTTACCCACCGCTGCTGTCCGAGGCCGTCTTTCCCTCCTCCGAGCCACTCCCCTTCTTCACTTTCACCAGCCTCTGTATCCTCTTCAACGTCCCCTTCAGCTCCTCCTCCGCTTCCCCTGTCTGCAAAAGCAACCCATGCTTGTTCAGCCACATCGGGTACCACGGTTCACATTCACGTCGCGTGAAGCCGGAGCAGCTAGCTGAAGTGATGCGGTAGAAAGTAGAAAGTCCTACGCCTTGTTCCCTGCGAACATGTTTACCCTGGGTTTTTTTTTTCCCTCTCTGTACCTTTAGCTTAGCACAAGTTAAACCGCCGACTGGTCACGGTGGTCAAATGGTTGCTGGGTGACCGATCTGCTGCAAGGCCGAGGCTCTGTCAGTTAATTAAGGAATTGATTCTGTGTCCTGAGAACAGATACGCAGAGTGAAGTGTCTCTAATACAGCCTCCATCCTCACTTCCAAGCTAAGTTCATGACCTCGTTTCACCTCATGTGCTTCCTCCAGGGCCAAACAAGTGAGGCGAACCCTTCAAGAAGCCTTGTAGGTCAGTACCACATGATTAGAAATGGTTGCTATGAGCAACAATTCATAGCAAAGGTCATTAGAAATGTGAAGCCAATGTCAATTTGTCCCTTAAACGCTCCGATTTAGTCCAAAGCAGGTGTCACCCTGGCAACTGGACCCAGTACAATAGATAGAGGTCAAATAGATTTTGGGGGTTAGTGTGACTGGTGGGGATGAGGGGGAATTTGTGCACTTCATCCCTCCAGGTCACAAAGACACCCACAGTGGATCCACACAGACCCACTTGGGATGACGGACACTGGGGATGAGGGACTACCAGAGCCGCCCTCTGCCATCTGTACTGAATCACACATGGTCATGTGGACCACTGCAGTTAGCGGTGCGTGCGACCATTGTCAAAGGAATGCTAAGCTACATGCACGACAGACCCAAACTGGGATAGCCCAAAGCTATCTTGCTTTTGGTCACCCCGGGACTGGCAAAGATTGGATATCCCGAAAAGATCACTGTAACCCTTGTGCTAGGCGAATTGTGAGAATCTTGAAGTGGATTGAAAGAAGATGAGATGGGAAACATTGGTCCGTTTCGAAGTGAGAGCTCAGAGATCTCGGGAGATTGGGATGGTATATGCCACTCACCAGATCTTGACGATTGCAGTCACTGTGCTCATAGTTAGGTTTCCATGCTTCAAAGTTGACTCCCTTCACAGACAAAGCACCAGTTAGAAAACAGGCTGTCGTTGCACACGCTCTTATGTCACACAGTTTCTGGGCCACTTGTCCAGGGCCACGCTGTGTCACTCATTAGCAAGATGAACACTGACAGTAAATCAGGATTGTGGTTACATAACGTTGACCCATTGTTTTTTAAGGTGTTTATCACGGTAATGAGGGAAGAATGCCGTTTTAGGAAATGCCTACCATTTGAACCATTTGTCAAATAGAAATAGAAAGACTTTCATTTGAACAGATTTGATGACATTGATGTGCCCAGTCGTAGCCTACCTGTGTTAAAGGGTCTTTTTCTCTTCTCTCAAGGTTCAGCTGCTTCTCCCTGTGTTCCACAGACGGCACGACGCTCTGGCAGTAGACTGTGCCCGCCTCTGACCAGACAGAGTCGAGTTCAGACACACTTTTCTACCTCGAAAATGATTTTCAAATCGCTTCGTTTGCAGCTTTGCCGTTGCTTTGCAGCTTTAATGCACCAATGTATGGCAAATTATATAATATCATTTAGAGTACCACTGTTAAATAACTTTACATAACATAGTTAAGAAAACATAAACATAGTTGCTTTACTCAATACTACCTTGGGAAAAGAACACACATCGGCAACACCAGCAGCAAATCTAGGTTCCCACTTTTGGGGGGGGCTAAACCCCTAGATAAAACCTATTATTTTTCCTAGTGGGGTCTGGGGGCATGTTCCCCCAGAATACATTTTTGAAAATATCATTTTAAATAGTGTCCTCTAGTGGGATTTAGGAAGAGAAATTAAAACATTTAGATTTAAAATATGAAAGAAAAAAGAAACTGTAAAAGGCTCCAGCCCCCCCCAAATAATGCTAGATCCGCCCATGGGCAACACCATTTCGGATTTGATGACATGCTTTAGCTAACATGCTTTGTTTATCTAGCCATGTACTGGACACATGTTTGTACCTTCGTTGGGATTGTTATGGGTGAAAACGGAAACCGTCTCGTCTCTGTATGTCTGCCAGGAGAGAGGATCTCTATCTGTGTTCTCTGCAACAGAGCGTTTAGCGAAACGAGAGAAATATGCCATTAATGGATTCAATGCGAGGAAAAAAAAGCCAGATCAAATCAAACAGACAAATGATCAAATTATATTTGGTTTATTCTTGTGTAAAACACTATACAGACACTAAACGGATTGATTTAAATACAAACCTGTTGTTTCATTCTCCAGTGTTGATGTTGGTACGTGTGACCTGTTATGACACAGAAACAATCAGACAAAGGTTGTCTTCTCACATGCAAATGCCCTAAAAAATACTTTCCAACAGCTAAATCATTGAAATGTCTGACATGGTTCCTCACCTCACAAATGACACTATAGTCACTCACACACACAGCAAGCAATAGCTCTCTTTTAATACACTTTGTTATGACCCAATTGTTTCATAAATACACTCTGGGCTCTTCCCAGTATTCACTCTTTCCCGAAACCAGGTTTTCAGTATTCTGTATGATATTACTAAAACCAACAGGACCATCAGAAATCGTCCTGTTTTTTCTAATGTGTAACGAAGGCCTCGCTCACTGACATTGGCTCTGACCAACCGCAAGTTAAGAATACGTGTCAAAGGAGTGATTAAATCCTAACTCTGGTTCCTGTCAATCTAATCCCAATCCCCTGCACGTCTCGCAAAACCGTATAACAATAATCCAACCATTCTTTAGCACGGCTAGACTACTGCACTAGATGAAACAGATTTCCACCTACGGTAGATGAACTGGAGTGGTTTCACGAGTTTTGTTTGTTGATCTGAGGAGAAAAAAGAAACAAAAATGCAAATCTTGAAAACCTTTAGGAACAGCTCATGGAACATCAGACAGCTATAGTTAACGGAGCCTACTTCATCCAAAATCAACTTGAAGGCAGACGCTTTGAGAGGGAACACCCCAGGGGCAAATCTAGGTTCCCACTTTTGGGGGGGCTAAGCCCCTAGATAAAACCTATCATTTTTTTACCCAGAAAACTAGGGGAGTGTGGGGGCATGTTCCCCCAGATTTTGGGGGGGAAAATTTTCCCTTTTAGATAGTGTCCTCTAGTGGGCTTTAGGAAAAGAAATGAACACATTTAGATTTAAAATATGAAATAAAAAAACCATGTACACATTTTTTTTTTGGGGGGGGGCTAATGAAACTTTTGGGGGGGCTCCAGCCCCCCTCGAAATAGGGCTAGAGACACCCATGGAACACCCTAATCACAGTTGTGGTGATAGTGACCATGTAGCGAGCAGCTTCTTACAGTAAGTTTTCATCTGCAGGATGACTACTCAGCATCCAAGTATTTGGAAGTGTAAGCCTCTCAGTTTGATTTGAACCAGGGGACGTGCCTGAGTTGATCAGACAAGTCAGGAAGCTCCCCTACCTTTTCTTTTTCTTCCTCGAATGAGCCGGGTGAGCCTGAGGCTGTTCCTGGGAGACACAGAGAAATATTACACATCAACACAGCGTCTGGTCTACGCACGTCAAAAGTGGAGCATGTTCCGAAATGGGAAACGGTTACAGTTTACACGACGGTGCAAATGACGAAGACCTCTTTGAGAGAGACTGAAGAGCTAGACAATACACTGTGAGGCTCGCACAGTAACTCCTGTGCTTGAAAAGCTGCAGCGGTTCCCTCTGAGGTTTCTGGACGTACGGCTCACGGAACACGCCGGTGCACCCATCCCCTGGCCTGAGGAATCCTGACCGTTGCCAGTTCCAGGTCACCAGGAGCAGACGCCTCGCCAGTGGTTGCTTGGCCGTGCGACAAAGTTGTGTTACTCACCGAGGAGAGGTTGGGATCGGAGCCTCGCCACTTCTCCTTGTTCCTCGGGAGAGATGGACTTCTGGTGCAGGGGGGGATCAAGTCCCTGATGAGAGACCTGCCTTGATTGGGTTCATACAGGCTGTCGGTGGAGCCCTCCTGAATTGGAAACAGTAGCGTTAGCAGAGGTTACACTTCGAGCTCACAGGGACTCTGGGAATGTTCCGGTTTTGATTGTACGAGCTGTCGTTGCCCTGCTGGATGGTAGATGATTTGAATCTTTAAATGTCTAAGCTTATTTTTCTCTAAAACTCTCTGTTTGGGGACAATGTGGAACAAGCAGCTGTTCTAGTCGAGTCTGATTTTGCTTCCAGTCCTTGAGTGGGTTGCATGTTGTTGGAACATGTGTTTTTTGAGATAAGTCTTGAAACATTATCAGTACTGACTTGACTGGATTAGACCACACAACTCAGCTCGACCGCAACACTATCCAGTGTCTTGCATTGCCAGAGTTAACCTACAGTGAATACAGTTGGGGAAGAAATAACTTAAATTTCATAAATTCCTGTCAAAGACAACATAACAGGTGACGATACTGATCGTTCCTGCACCACTATAACTCTCCAGAGGACTGTCGTATCGTTTACAGATCAAAGCCAGGCCATCACATCTCTGGGTGAGCTTATGGACCTCATCAGATCACCCAGACCCTGCTCAACTGTGGGAGTTCCCCTTTGACCACTTGAGCTGTTTGGTGTCATGGACTTGAGCTGACATATGAATGAGTTGCTGTTTGTTCCATAGTTACATTCTGTGACAGTATGGAAACGCCTTAAGAGTGACATGAATCTTTTCACTTATGTCTCGGTTGTCTTGACTCGGTTGTCCTGGAAACCATACTGCCGGCCTCAACTGAATTTAGTGCTCCCTCCTGTGCTGTGACACAGTTCTGATGTCTAGGGGACAAACACATGGAGTTGCAGTCCTCTCACTTCACACTGCGAACATTGGGGATTATTCTTGACCCAGCGTGATTTTGTCTTAATCCATGAATAGAACGCGTTCCTCTCTGCTGTGCGTAGCCTGGTGATATGTGATCTGCTTCAAAGAGCTCAGAGGCGCAAACATTCATCCATGAAAGAATATAATAATATAAAAAATTATATATTACCATGTCTCCGTGCCCCCTTTTTACTGTGCTGTTTCATTTAGATTCTGCAGTTTTTCTTGAATATGAGTCACTTTTGTATGATATACCCCCAGCTTGCCACAAAGAAAGATAGTTTGGCAAATAGGCATTTGCTTAAAACTCAGTCTCTACATCATACACAACCCTCATCCCATTTTACACTTACAGTTCTACTAATAAACTGATATAATATCGATTTTACATTTTACATTCTTTCATGTCAATGTTTTTGTCCACTCTAAAATGCAATGCAACATGAGAAACACACAATGCCAGCATTTCTTGATAACTTTTTGAAGTTCAACCAAAGTGAAAGTTAAATCCCTTTCATGTCTCTCTTCTGGAAGATTCCATTTCAGAGAGCTGTCAACAGCATTTAAGTGTCCAGTCTGACCTCTCTCAGCCCAACAGCCTCCAATCGACACCCCTGGGAACGCTGGCAGGCTGACTTCACCAACTGACTTGCAAAAGTTGTCCGATTGACTGCGTCAAACATGGAAACAGACAATCCCATTTTAAAAGAGGTTGTGTCTTACCAGTGAGAAGCAGAAGAAATTCATGTTCCACGCTGTCCTTTACTCTGCCATCTCCGGCGACAGACAATAGAACGTGTACGTGGTGTGAACACCCGCGGCACGCAAACACGCAAACACGCGGTCACACACGCCCACCCCAGGCACACGCACACATAGCTTCCCGGCTCAATAGGCTGTCTACGGCCTCAGCTTAATTCCAGTTTAAAACCCTCACATAATCCAATAGCTGCAGTGAGCATTTACTGTCCACGACGGCTCTCTCACACAACTACCCGTAATCACAATCCCTGCAGGGGCTGCACACGACAACAGAACAAACACTCTCTCAAGCTCTTTTTGTTATGGGGTGCTCATTATCCTTCACCCTGTCATCATTATGATTTGGTGAAGGAATGAGTTGCTCGTGGGAGATACGCATTTCTGTTATCTTTGTGAATGTTTTATTAGATGTGCAATACGAACTGCGAGGTAAAAGTGAGATTTACAATTCAATGTAAAAAATAAAGAGACATTGTAGTAGTGTGACTTGATGTAGCCTACATACATATATTTTTCCAGACCTTGAAAGTGTTTTGAAGTTGTCATGAAAAACCTTTACCAGCTACACCAAAACCCTTTATTATTTGTTTTTTATTCTGACATCAATTTCATTGTCAGTTACGCTTTCATGTGACTGAACAAACCCTGCCTTTAAATCTGTCATTTTTATAGGCTGTTATGTTCACTCTCGTTCACCTAGAAATAGCTGTCAACAGAAATACAAATTATATGTATTTTTGATTGATGTATAACTTTCATAAACACCTCCAGTTTAGGGGGAATCCATTCAAAGTAAGAGTCCAACTCATTTGGGATTTACAGACCCATTGACCTATTTTCAGAGAAGCAATTT
The DNA here is from genome assembly GCF_021917145.1 of Hypomesus transpacificus. Classification (NCBI taxonomy): domain Eukaryota; kingdom Metazoa; phylum Chordata; class Actinopteri; order Osmeriformes; family Osmeridae; genus Hypomesus; species Hypomesus transpacificus. The sequence continues at coordinate 29,001 of NW_025813732.1, read as the reverse complement.
CTCAGATTACTTACCATATTGGGCCCATATTTTGGCAAAACAAATCCATTCAATATATAAATACAAACGAGGGTATTATACTGATGGGATTTCTTTGTCATTCCATGGACAGATGACTCACATGGGTTTGGATTCCAAGGGCTCTCCCGTGGCTTAAGCAGAGATACCAGTGAGGGGGATTCAGATAATAACAGTGTTATTGTTATAATTGAAGTGAGGCTTAGTCCTCTATATGTCGTCCCCCCGACCCCCCCCCCCCCCTTTCCCCCATTCCTCCCTTCTCTGCCCTGCACACACAGTCTAGCCCACCTTTTCCTTCCCCAGATGGGATTTTGTCAGAATGTTCCGGTCTGTTAGCCAGTCTGTTGTCTTGTCTTGGTGCGTGTCGAGACAGAGGAGGATTAGGCCCCCCGATTCGCCTGACTCCTCTGGTTCCTGCATTGTTTCCTCGTCTTACCTCGGGTTTCTTATCCTGCCGTCATAGCGGCTCCGCTACAGAACTAGGTCAAGTCTGAAAGATTTAGACCAACAGTCAACATGAATACCGCCTACCACAACACCCAGATATTGCATTGTAGTCGTCGTTTTTTTTTTTTGTCTCACGACATACATTTATAATGACGGTTTTCGGGCAACCTTTACCAAAGATAAGTAGGCCTACTAGCCGAACACATTGACTCATATATCCAATTGTCCTGTATCTACTGTGGAGCTGTGCCGTTGGTAGACCTTTGGTTTCCTGTTGACCGACTACCAGCCGTGACAATTGCCAGGTGACTGAGGTGTCCGGTGACTCTAGTCTGCTGGAAAGCTACTCTCCAGACGAGACCTGGTCTCAGTTAGCTTTGTCATTTGTCTGGGTGATATGACATTCACACAGAATTTCTTTTTGGAACAATGTCCATGGGCCATATTTAAAAGCAGGCTTAAACACGATCAAAAGGGCCTGCCTTTCGTGGCACCTTCTTTGTTTTTGAAATGTGCAGCTCCCTACAAAGGCCGCCGCAAAGGCACGGTGCGGGATCTGTTTGTTAAACGTGAAACTATCAGCGGGGCTTGTTGTCATCGTTTGAAGGTTGCGACAAACACCCGGTCGTACTCCCCCCCCCCCCCCCCCCCCCCCCCTCCGTCAGGTGTGCGTGTTGTGAGAAACGACATGCAGCTCCATTTGTGCCGTTTAGAGGTGTGGAGGATTCCCTCAGTGTTGCATGTCTGTCTGCGCCCTGGCCTTCACGCTAGGCTCTCACCGCCCGGGAGGGAAGGTGGGTGTGTGTGTGTGTGTGTGGGGGGGGGGGGGGGGTGATTTAGATTAGGTTGCTGCTGGAGCAAGACTCAAAGTCCTTTGTCATCATTCTCACTCGCACACACGCGGAGCTGCAGTCTCACCACACTGCAATACACTTTGAGATGGGTCCTGTCAGTCGTACACAGAAACACACAAAGGCAGCCTATACTCTTCTAGTCCCGGTTCATGTTCATCTTGAATGGATACTGAATACATTTTGATGGGCTTGGCTTCGTTGTGACAGGCCCAATTAACCTTAATAAGGTTAGTAGCCTAGTTAATACACGCATATTTAATCCCTCTATCAGATTAAACGCCTTGACAGGATTGCAGACCTGGTTTTTACACTAGGTCTACATGGAGGGTAAGGCTCTAGTTGGCCGTCTGTTTTGTCGTTTTCTGCCGTGGTTGATTCAGAAAGCTCAGGGGTAGCTGTGCAGTTAGGCGGGAAAATTGGAGAAGGTCAGTGCTTTAACCGACAGCAGCACAGATCCAATCAACTGGCCAATGAAAAAAGGAACGACAAGAGCGTTTTTTACTTTTCCCAGGTGTCGTGTATCTCTTGGTGTCGCGTGTGTACTGATTTCACCCCGTCTCTCACACATTTGACCGAAATCGCCTGAGGAAAAAAAGAGGACATTTAGATGGTCGCAGGGTTGAAGTTTGTGGTTGCACAGCAGTGCCCTCTACAGGAGGCTTACGGTCCTGCAATCAGGATACACAGTTTTACAAACTCAGTCCCCACCGGAAAAGTACTGGACTAACAATGACGGGATGTGCAGTAAACGGCTAGAAGTAGGCCACCTCTTTCTTCCTGTGTGTCGTCACAGTGTGCTTTGTGACGTTCACGTGCCAGTTGGGATGCAGTCGTAACAGGCTCAGAGGTGCCAGAGTGTGTTGTGGTGATGAGCTCAGTTTGATTGCTTTCCTGATGGTGGCAGTGTCACACCAGCATCGACGCCGCTATGTCACAGGGATCCTACTTCTCCCGGTAAGATGAATGAGTTGCAGTAGCTACTCATTTCTTCTATCATTGTCAATTCAATCGACTGCATGCTACAGTTAGCCCACGGTAAATGGATTAGGAAATGAGCGAGTTTTGAAGCAGAGATCGTTTTTTTTGGTCTCTTGACTTATTCTACAGTGTTTGTGTTCACCACTTCAGTGTGGTACAGTGTTCTCAGTCAGGGGCTTGAATGTTACAGTCTGGTCGATCACCACAAGAGTCTCCAAAGCAATGGTAAACTGACCTGCAGGCGATTTCCATTTTTCACTTGAAAATCCCACTTGATCGCTTACATTTGACAGAACTACACTTTGTGAATTGATGGTATGAGTTGAATTAATGGTACGTATTGACTCTCTCCATATATTCTCCATATATTCATTCATTTTATACGGAATCCAAATCACATTAGTCCCTTTGTGCGTATTTCTGAGTAATGAGAACTGCCGCAGGTAAGCCTAGCCCTGCCTCTTTCAAAAAAGGAGTAAAACGTTCATTAACACAGCAGCCTTCATCCAGACAGGATGGAGACCACACCTTTGACCCGGCCCCCAACCTCTCCCTTACCCAGCATTCCTGACTCGACCTCTGACCCCGAGGTTGAACCCAGGGGTCACAGCCCTGTGCCCTTACTTGTGACCTTTTGAATGTTTGACGCCCTCTAGTCAAAAAAAAGTGAAACAGTTTGTCCCCCTGGAGTGGGCCCACCTCTCATCCCCTTGTCCGGTGAAGGTATGTGAGCACGGTGACCCCGGGTGACCTTTCATTAGCTCTTCCTTTTATTACACAGCTTCCTCCCAGCTGCCTCGTCAGCATGTCACAGGGAGAGGGGGATGGTGGGATAGAAGGGGAAAAAATGTGGAAAGAGAGTGAGAGGGTAGAAGGGGGGGGAGAGACAGAGAGAGAGAGAGAGACAGGCAAATATGAGAGACAGAGAGAGAGAGAGAGGGAGAGAGAGAGAGAGAGAGAGAGAGAGAGAGAGAGAGAGAGAGAGAGTGAGAGAGAGAGAGAGAGAGGGAGAGAGAGAGAGGGAGAGAGTGAGAGAGAGAGAGTGAGAGAGAGAGAGTAAACGCCTGAAATGGCAGGGAAGAGAGAGGGATGGAAGGAGAAGAGTGGAAGAAAGATAGATTGGCAGTGTCTGCTGCGGTGACTGAAACGCCACCTCTAAATGGCTTCTCTGTCCTTGACGCTAGACCCCAGTATCTGATCTCCTCTCTCCTTGGGAGTTGTAGTTCAGATGACTTATTTAGGACACAATACAGATATCTTGTAAAATATAGTCCCCAGTTTAGATAAGCTCTGGTTTGGAGGGAAAAAAACAATATCTTACAGTTTTTCTGGTGTATGAGTTATATTGGAATTGACCATTTGAATGTTAAGTCAAAGGTCATTGTTCCATGTATGAATAAGATAATTGGATTTTGTGTTTTGTTGACATTGTAAGGTTATCGGGGATGGGAAAAGCATCCCTTAACTGTTGTAACTTATTTTTCGATGTAATGTGTTTCCATATTGTCTTAAATATATGGCTATACATTTCATGTCAGTTGCACAAGAACTGCTTTAACTGCTTTTGCACATTAGGATTTGGCACCCAGTTATTTCCCCCTGCAGTTCTGCCAAACCGTTAGCGGAATCTCTTGTTTTAGACATACAGGAAGAGCCTAACTTGATCTGAAAGCAACCACTTCTGCATGTGTTCCCTTGACACTGTTCTGACGTCCCTTCACACAGATTTAAAAAAAAATTATGTACCTATTTTCTTATATTACCGGTTAGCTACCCTCCAACTGTGACATGAGGTTAGATATCTTGGGGCAGCAACACAACAAAAGAATTGCGCCCAACGTCTCCTTGCTCAATCTGCCATGTGTGCACGCGCACATCTGGAAGGTGGCGGGCCTTGTTAACTGGCAGTTGACGTGAGAGGTGCTTGACAGTCACTTGTGATGGAGATGTGTGTGGGTGTGTGTGTGTGTGTGTGTCAGATCACACTGACATTGCGTCCGTGCCGTGTATTGCCACAGGGCAAGCGGGTGGCACACTCAATGTCATTCCCTCCCTCTGAATGTCAATCCCTGTTGCCGTGGCACCCTCCCTGCCCCTCCCCCTAGTCCTCAGGGACACGTCGACCTTTCCACCTCCAAGGAACACTGCAAGGAGACAGGCCCCTCAAAACTCCTCCAACTAGACTCTGGAGCCAATTTGCACAACATATCCTGACACTTCATCGTTAGTCCGGTGCTACCGTACATGGGAACAGCACAGGATTTGTATCGTGGAAATTTGCTTACGGGTGTGTTGGAGTTATAAGAAGAAATATTGGGGTCGTATTTCTTTGTGAGTTTGCGCATGCCTGTGTGTGCGTGTCAGCCCATGCCTACGTGTGTCGGTCAGCCGTTTTCCCTGTCGGGCCCCAGAGTGACCTTTAACCCTTTGTGACCTCAGGGGTCACGAAGTACCCTTTCAATTCCAACCGCCGTAGCGACAGCCCGGCTAATTACACACGGTGTGTGTGTGTGTTTGCAAGGGCTGTAAAAGTACTTACTGTATAGGCCAGGATGACTAAGCACCTTCATGCTTGGGCTCCTTCGCTCGTTTACCTCATCTTGTGGATGCATTATTCCTACGCGTATACCCAAGTGCGTGTGTGTTTCAACGTAAAAGCGTTACATTTCTGGAAAAAAACACATTGGATCCCCGAAAACCTTCATTATTCATTTGTTTATGAGGCCCTCAGCGTACCACTTATGGCTAGTTAAAACGACTTTGTGACAGACTTCATCGCAAGGTGTTACCAAGCAGTGGGTCTGGGATGTTTTCCTCATTAAAGCACATGGCATACCTATCGTAAGCTCCGACAGTCACTAAGTGTCGACATCGACGGCAAGGTTAGCTCTCTCCTTAAAAGTTAGAGTGACACATCCCGGAGAATCTGTGTGGTCTTGTTTCGAGACAAAGCAACCTAGTTTATTGAAGCTTAACAACGACACCCCTGGTTTGTCACAGATTCGACGAATAATGAAACACTTACCACGTCTAAAATTAGCAAATGAAAGTAGTGTCAGGAAATAAACAAACAAAAAAAATTCATAATCCATTTTTGACCCATTTCAGTCTCAGCTTGAGTCCCATTGTTCCGAATAATCAAAAAATAAATTCTAATTCCCCAGGCACAGGAATATCTACAAAGCCTCCATCACTGACAAAGGGTCTGTCACTGAGGGAACAGGAGGAAATTAGGACTCCTGAGCAAGAAGAGGTATGGAGCCCAATTCCCTCCCCCCCAAAAAAAACAAAGTGTCGTTTGTTATGCCACCAATGTGATCCCAGTTCTCATTTTGAGATCCCCACCCCAGCGTAAGTATTCAGATGTGTCAAGCCGGCAGCATTAGAGACGCTTCTGTGATCACACGTACAGCAGAGGACAACATTGTCACCATGTATGTTTTAATAGGATAGCAAAATAAACCTGTTTTCTGGTCAGCAATTATCCATTCTTCGGGCTCGGTGTAAATTAGGAAAAGCTGCAGAAAAGAGGCTTTGAGATGAGGCGGGCTAGGGGTACACAGCGCCTCGAATTAAACACTGATGCCTTTTTTATGACTGTGACACATACACAACCCCTGCCACTGTTGTGTCAATTCCCCCCCCCAACAATGTTGGGATGTTACTAGTTGGCGAGCAAGTCTCTTCGTCTCTCTCTCATGCTCTATCATTTACTCTCTCCCTCTCTCTTTCTCTCTGGAGAGGGTGAAAGAGAGAGTCTCCTGTGTGCTTCCATCTAGGCAGTGTGTGATTGGTTATTTAGCGAAAAAGATACAGCCTAACCTGCAGCTTGGAGACTGTCGCGTTTTCAGTCACGACGGAATCAAAACACGTTTGAAAGAACGTTACACCGGAGCGCAATAAACAGTTGAAATAGTCGACACAGCGGTTGGAGAATCCAGACAGAGACACGATGAGTTTTGCTACCGTGAAGGTATTTCTGTCATGTGATTCAATGTCTTTGTCGTAAAAAACAAACGGGCCATCGACTTGACTGTCCAAAGGGAGTTCATTATATTATGGGGTGTATAGGTGTGAAGCATCTGGTTGCCTCTGTATCCGGCGGCGATGAGAGCGTTGCAGGCTAAGGGAGGCCTGAGGGCCGGGAGGCGAGATGATGGGCTCTCCTGATGCCCCGTGACATCTTCCTCAGAGGTGTTACAGTCAACAAATAGTAGGTCTGTCTGCTGTCAACCTGGGGGGGGGTCAAGCCTGATGCTCTGCACTGTGACAGCAAGGATCCCACGCGCACACGCGTTCGCACACTCACACGCACCCCCAGCGCTGAAGTGAAAGGGGCAGGCGGGCAAGGGGCCCCCACAATGCACCGAGAGCCGTCACGGCCAATGGGGATTGACGCCCGGAGAAGGGAGAAAAATCCCCCCCCCCCTCCTTTCTTCAGGTGTAATGAAAGGTCAGGAGGAGGTATCACGGGGAGAATTACTCAGCCCCCCGCCGCCCCCGCGGAGAAGGGGGGGGGGAACAGGTGGAGGAGGGCTGCAGGACTGGAGCGCGGGAGACGGGCAGCGAGGGGGCTGGGGGGGGGGGGGGGGGGTAGATGGAGGTCAGAGACTGTCAGGGTGGAGATGGAGGAAACGGGCTCGGGGGTGGGTGGATGGCTGGGGGGGGGTGGGATGTTGAAGACATCTTGCCCTTGCAGCACCTCATCACACACAGAGTTTTTTTCTTTCGTTCTTTTTTTCTTCCCATCCACGCTTCCTGAACTTCCACTGGCTTTTCCGCTCCAGTTAGCTCACAGCGGACACTGGGATCGGAGTGTCCCTGCGTGAGCGTTCTGCGAGTGTGTTCGGTCTTTAGTTAAGATGTCAATGGTGCATGCGGCTCCTCAAGGTCAGCACCCTAATGAGAATCCTCCAGGGACCACGGTAATTATCGAGTAACAACGCAACTCGAGGCTGAGGAGAGGGAGAAGAAGAAAAAAAAAGATAATTATTCTTGGGCACGTAGTAGATAAAGGATTTCATTGCCTCCTTTCCGGAGAGAGAAATGGCTGGAAAGAGATTCCATTTCCCCAAATACTTTCTTCCCCTTGCTCCTTCCGAGGAATAATTGCACATTGCAATGTCAGATGCCCATTGCCCGTCAATCTCGGCAGTGGCCTTTTGCGTTTAACTGCTGTGAACATGTGGTGCTGCCGCCTATTTTTCTTATCTGATAGCCTGCTGGCTACATCAGAGCTGTTTCTCTGAGGTGACACTGCAACACAGGAACTCATAGCTATTCAAACCTTCCACGAAGCCACCAGGGGTTGACTAGCATGAAGCAGCACACAATCTGAAAAGGGGACTCTTTATGTAGCTATACTCTTGTTAACGATAGCATCGCACCGGTTCTCCAGATTATCCCTGATTACAATGGCCCGGAGCATGTGTGTTGTTTTGTGTTTGAGTGTTTGAATGGAGGCTCAGGAGAGTAGTGAGACTGATTGGCGGCGGAGAGGTTTTCGTCAGACAAGTAGTACTCAATCTGTGCCACCAGTTTCTGGGTAAGCTCTGGGTCTGGAGGCTGCCAGCTCTCCTCTTCTAGCTCCCCGCCACTTGTGCCAGCACCACTGTAAGGAGACAAGAACATGCCAGCTTCATGAACACAAAGAAAATCGAGGAGCATAACAGGACTGTTTTGACAGCATAGTGGAAGCAGCCTCCGCCATAGCAACATGGTTGTGTGTCTCGTCAGGAGTTTTTCCGATTTTTAAGGTCACCCCCGACGGAGCCGAAAGGGCACATCAATTTTAGAGCCCTCACGAGGAGCAACATGCCTTCTCCTCAATCACTCAGTCACCCCCGTGGAGAAACGACTCTCATCGCATCGGAAGGCGCTCTTGATTTGTGGAACGCGCGGGCAAGTGCATGCTCGGAATGAAAGAGGGAGAGACGCGAGTTTGTGTAAACAGATGACGACGGCCCGTCATGCACGTCTCTCTGTTGGAAATGCGACTGAAAGCTTCTCAAACCGCACCGATGCGTTCGAGTCTCGTGTTTCACCCACGAGTGAGGGTCATGGAGTTTGCATGGTGTGCTGACAATGAAATGTCTCATCAGGCTTAGTGCACCGACCAACATAAATTGCGTGGAAAACGTGGCTCCAGATAAGAAAACAAAGCGTGGGAAACACAGAGGGTGGTTGCCTTCAAGTCGGCATCGACTTGGCTTTGACGGGTCCTCTTTTTGAAAGGTGGGCTGTGTAGGAAGTCATTCAACACCCCAGACGAGTCATAACGTTTTGGGAAACAGCACAAGGACAAAAACAAAGAGTTGTTCATCCTCAGACAGCTTCAGGGAACAGCAGTGAGTGGGAGGAGGGTGAAAAGATAACATCATCCCCCCCCAAAAAACACAGAGAGACAAGGGGAGAACGAAGGAGGAAAGAGGAGGAGGAGGAGGGGAGGATCATCAGAGATCAGGGTGACCCTGAGCTGCTCTGGGAACGTGTTCTGCCAAAGCCCAGGGAAAAAGTCTAAACGACCGCAGAGGCTAATCTCGCCGCCGTCACAACCCTGGGAGACGGCCTTGATGGCAGCCCCTCCTCTCCAGACGAGCGCCAGGTCGTTCCCTCTGCCCGCCAACGACCGACCGGGTCTGACCGGCGCGGCCAAACACTCATTAAAAGTGGTCCGTTCCGACGGGCACCCGAGATTAAAGAGGCACGGCGTCCTGTCATTTGCACCTGCCCCTCTTAGCTGGAGCCTTTAGAGTTCCTGCGAAGGAAGCAGGCATCTCCTCGGAGCATCAAAGAGGCCGGTCACCTGTCAAATGGGTGACAAGGCGGGGGGGGGGGGGTTGAGCGAGGGGTCACCGCGGGGACACTTGGTGTCGCTCGTCCGCCGAGGACCGAATCGTCACGTGCAGAAGCGCTGTTTTCACCTCCCCGGTTAAATCCATCTCATTGGGGTTTAATGGCCAAAGCCTTGTCTTTTTCTTTGGTCCCCTTGTAAACACCGCTGACCTCTCCTTTGGGTCCTTTGTTAGTACAGCAGTGCTTCGGTGTGTATGCTGTCATTTGCATTTTACAATTGTTAAACAAACAGCCACCAAAGGCTCTCCCGCGACCCCCCCGCTGTGAACCCTCCCATCACCACCCACTCGCGGGTCAGCGAAAGGTGAAACAGGTTCCTGTTGAAAGGCTGTAGCACTGGTATTACAGCTGGAGTGTTGGAAAGGAATTGGTGCAAAAGCGCCCCTCGGTTAAAATAGACACGGTCAACACTTGTGAGGTACCGCCGGCTTTGCTTTGAAAGATATTTGGATTCTTTGGGAAACTTCCCGGATGATCCCGAAGATTGATAAAGTGCCCCGGCACCCAACGAAGACCCCCCGCGGCTTGTTCCGCAGTCATGGATTGTGCGTGGAGTACCAGCTGAAGTGAAGAGGGTGATGACTCATTTTATATGGAGCCATTTTGTTTAATTTGTCAAATGGCTCACTGCACCATTTTGTGGACAGGGCCGTAAAACCGTTGCATTATTGAACAGAGGCCGTATGGACCCGATGCAGCATAGATTGTCTCCTGTACATTAGCTGATGATGTCAGCAGCCAGAGAGAGAGAGAGAGAGAGAGAGAGTGAGAGATAGAGAGAGAGAGACAGAAATAAAGAGAGAGAGAAAGAGAGTGATAGAGAGAGAGAAGGAGCGGCGGTCACGGCGAGCGCTGGAGGGTTTTTGACGTTTGGGAGCCGCGGTGCGGAGGGAGAGAGAGCGTTGTCGGGGGGGACGGGACCAGGGGACGAGGGGGGCCGCGTGTAGGACTGCGGATCAATAGCCGGGTAGGCAGGTAGACTCTGAGCGTGTGCTGCAGTGCGCTCCGGGAGTTTCCCCCGGGGGGGAGGAGCAGGTCACCGGGGGTGAAGAGCGACGGCGGCGGCTGGGGGGGGGGGGGCCGGGGGGCTTGCCGATGTTGTTTAAGACGGGGCAGGTTTAGGACGGGCAGGAGCGCTGTGTGTTTGTGTCGCGGCTGCTGAGGCGTGAAATGGAGCTCAGGTAGCCCAGCCCGGGGGCCTCCAGCCTTCCCTGTATCTTCCGCCCAGTGATTACTTTACGCCATTGATTTTCCCCCCCTCGCCTCCACTGATCTGGGATGAGAGAGAGCGAGCGAGGGAGAGAGAAAGAGAGAGAGAGAGAGAGAGAGAGAGAGAGAGAGAGAGAGAGAGCGTGAGGGAGGAGAGAGAGAGAGAGAGAGAGAGAGAGAGAGAGAGAGAGAGAGAGAGAGAGAGAAAAAGAGAGAGGATCCATTGATTGACCTGGTCGGGAGGTTCAGGGATTGACAGCAGAACCTTGAGATGCAATACGCTCCCTCTTAGCAACCCGAGTCTATAACCAGCATCCTTGTACATAGCAGTAGCTCAGCATTGTCAATTCCAGTGGATAGGACTAAAAGTGCCAACATTCAAACCACTGTGAAGCTTAGAAGAAGATTCTGGCACAGAACATGTTGGTGTCGTACTGAATAGGCCAACGGGAACATCTTGAGCATGGTAATACATTCCCGTGGAACTAAAATGTTCTCGCCGGTTCAAATAATGGTTGGACACGCATGAGTTGTGTTGAATTTTTTTTCTTTGCTCTTCCAGAGGTCTGGTGTCCGGATGGAGCTGAATTTACATATTCATGAGATAAAGATGATTTTCTTCTGTAATGCGTTTGGTGTGTCAGTAAGATACATTTTACATTCAGAAACAAAAGCTGTCAAACTAAAGCTGTACTGTATGTCGGGCAGCATGCGGTTCCGTTACAATAAACGTCAGCGCAATTGCCTTTTGGCTCTGCAACTTGCCACTAAAACACAATAGCACACAACCCACTTTGATATAAAACATGAATAGAAAACAATGAACCCGCATGTAGATGCTGTATCTGTGGACCACGGCCAGCTACTAACTTGCTTCTGAGCCACGTATGGCACATGTAAACAAGGAAGGACTAACAGCTTGTGGAGGACAAAAATGCTAAATCATATTCCTCTTCAGGCCCAGACACGGCCCGGCTCAGCTCAGCCGAAAAATATTGAACAGGAAGTTGGAGGCAGGGTGAGAATAATCCGATCTCCTGTAGTCCGGCCCCCAAAAAGCCGATAGCGAAGGTCAAATGCAGTAGCATTACCGTAGCATCATTAGGCCAGGAACCTCGTAAAGGCCACTGTCGTAATTAAGACCTGAGACCCGTGCTTAACTCCGGCACACTCTGGGTCTGGAGACTGATAAGTGCTTGATCCTGATCAATAAGACGCTCGGCACCGTGGCCACTGGCGAAATCAATATTGTTTTATTTGCTGTTACAATGGGGCTTGTCTGGTTGCAAATGAGGTCCGAGGCTCCGAGTTACTTTGGACGGGGGGGGACGACGACGACGGCGACCTCAACCCTGGAGATCTGCCCCTTTCCACCTTAATGAAGAGGCCAATCAGTGTCAGGGGCCCTCTTACCTGCCCCCCTGGTGGACGGAGGGACCCCCCCCAAGGCCGGCGGGCTGGGGTCCCTAACTCCCGCCGCTTGGTCCTGACCATCTCCTGTGTCAAATCGTTTCGTTCATTACATTTACATTTAGTCATTTAGCAGACGCTCTTATCCAGAGCGACAGACAGTAAGTACAGGGACATTCCCCCGAGGCAAGTAGGGTGAAGTGCCTTGCCCAAGGACACAACTTCATTTGGCACGGCCGGGAATCGAAACGGCAACCTTCTGATTGGTAGCCCGATTCCCTAACCGCTCAGCCATCTGACACCCTCATTAGATATTAATGAATGCATTCATTCAATAATCTGTCCTGTGTCCTTGTTGACACCATAACAACAATATGATTCACAGTCGTTCTCGTGGTAAGGTCAGGGTTGTCGAGTATAAAGAAGGATCTGTACCCATTCTAGATTTTTCTGATCATATCTTAGGTAAGAAATAATGTTTCAGGAGCTGAAAGGGGCTCTAGAATCATATTACTACTCTAAGTGTAACACGTAAACAACAACAGAAAATTCACTTTGAGGACAAAGACATGGTGCTAGAATACACACAAACACAATAATAATATGGTTCTTTTATATGACATACAGTTTAAATTTTTCTCATTCTGTATTTGCCTGCTGTAATATCGGGGTAAATTCAAGTGTACAGCAGTATTTCTATTAGAATTTTAATAGCTACGAACAGTAAGTAGCCTACTGACTCCAGTACTTAAGACCTAGAATTCCGGAAGAGACCAAGACGATTCCCAACTATAATAGAAAGTATTGAATTCATTAATCCTCCTCAAACATCCTATGGAAATGTTAGGTTCAGTTAATCAGGATTTAGCAAACATGATGTCAGGTATTGAGCCTAATTGTCACGATAGAAAGATGACGGTTAAAGAACAAGGATTTATAGATAGAGATCAACTGAGTTATGGATGGTCGGCAGTTTCAGATAATAGAGAAAAGGTCAAGAATAGAAGGTCATTAATAGACTCCACAAATCTATTCGTTTAATGAAAATGTACCGAGTCTGCGGACAATCATACATCATGCTAATGTGTTCCACCTCTAGTCGAATCGCGCTGTTGCTCAGACCGGATGCTTCCTTGGTGCACTCTTAACATGTACGTGTATCTTCCACAATCGTTTGATCACATTGAAGACCGCTCACGAGATGAAATCCCTAGATGTTCTGTAAATCCCCCCAAAACGCATTCGTCTCTTCACGGTAAATCCGATGTAACCACCAGACGACATATGCAAACAGTTATTTGTCTAATCTGAAAGTGTTATTCCATGGGATGACATGGAGAGATAAGCACACAGCCCTGCATGTCGGCCACAGCCGTTTATATCGAAGATCTATGCGTGCTGCAGCTTCTGAGGGACGTTGCCGAGTGATTATGTTGTCATTATGGTCTGCCTCTCCCTCTCCAAAGTGTTGACCATATATGGCTGTCAACATCCCCTTCTTCTGACCTCCTCATGCAAACTAGTCTAGTCAGGGAGAGGACAAACAGGAGTCACACACACACCCGCGTACACACGTACGCGGACGTTTACACAAACACCCCCCCCCACACACAGACACACACCCACACACGTTTACACTCCCACCACACACGCACACAACAGGAGTCACACACACACCCGCGTACGTTTACACAAACACCCCCCCCACACACACACACACCCACACACGTTTACACAAACACCACACACACACGTACACGCACACTAACACACACATACACACTGCAGCTCCCAGCCTGGCAGTGCAGCAGTAGCGAGACTACCGCCATCATCATCAGTCAGTCCTCCTCCAGCTCCAACACATCCTCTGTTATCACCCGCTACTTTTCATATAATCAAATCAATAATGTAGCACTTAGGTCTCGAATGCCCCCAAAGATTTAAAACCTCCATTACCGGCTTCTCTACCCTCACAATCTGCACCAACTTAATTACAACACCGTGCCACAAAATATTTGCTTTCCCCCCCACGATAATGCATTTCACCATTCCCCCATAATTCACCTGGCCCTTCTCCTATTCGCCGCCTCCCCCCGCCGCGGCCCAACGGCGGCGCTAATACGGCTCCATAGCTCTCCCTGATTATTATCAGTGACGGCTCGGTCAGGAACCAGTGCCCGACTGTTGCCCCTGTGGCAGAGGGCCCCACTCTTATGACCGACCGGCACACGCGAGAGGGGTGGGGGGGGTCTGTGCCCATGCCTTCCCACCCCCACCCCGGGCCTGGCCGCCCCTGAGAGCCCCCCCAAGCTGTTCTGTCTGTTCAGCATCTCCCTTTAACCTTCATCTGGAAAACAATAAAACAAGAACAGAGAGAGGAGGAGGAGGAGGAGAGGTAGGAAGGGAGGGAGGGAGGGATGGAGGGTGTGAAATGTGTGTGCGCGCCTCTGTGTGTGTGTGCGTTGGCGCGCACGCGTATCTGTGTGTGTGAGACAGAGAGAGATGCTGGGGACATTTGACACATCTCCTTAAGCCAATGTCTACTTTATTATCTTTGGCAGCCCTTATTGGTGGCGCTAATCAAGTGGAAGGGAGTAGCGCTGTGTCGGGGGCTAGCACACTGCGTGTGACAAATATATTATTAACTGGAGGGAGACGGGTGACCTTGCCCATGTCACCTGAGGACCCTGCTGGCTCTCGCTCTGCCAGCAGGAAACAACCTTCATATTAAATCCCCGCAGAGGTCAATAAACTAAATAATTCACAAAGGTTATTCGCTTTACGCCGAAATCTGCCATAAAAAAAGAGAGAGAGAGAAAGAGAGAGAGAGAGAGAGAGAGAGAGAGAGAGAGAGAAAGAGAGAGAGAGAGCGTGAGAGAGAGAGAGAGAGAGAGAGAGAGAGAGAGAGAGAGAGAGAGAGAGAGAGAGAGAGAAGACAGCAAATCTTTGAACTTGTGAGCTGCCAAGCTGTGCGTCCTTGTCAGGGGCTAGTCTCTTTATCGCAGGAGGTGGGGAGGTTGATACGAGGGTGTCAGAGGACCGTGTAAATCCTCCGTCTCTCTCTGTTTCCTCACGACTGTCACCTGACAATTGATCCGTCGTCATGTGTCGGCACACACACACAGAAAAGGGAACATGCAGAAACAAGATGGCGGCATGTTTTTCTTGACGATGATGATTGCATGACAAACAGGATGTTTTCATCCATTTGGAAGGAAATCCAATTCAACATTCAATTTAACATTCAACGTTTTCTAATAAATTCGTAAGCCTTTGTCACTGTATTATGGTGCTTTTTATTACTAGATTGACGACTTTGTCTAGACGCTTAGAAATACATTAATAAGCAGAATTATTCATCTTAAGGTTTTAAGGTTACAATAATTACAAGGATAACATTTAGTTGAACAAACAGCAGTCTTTCTCCTCCGTTTGCAGACAGTCACGAAAATAATTAATTAGCCAACACATGCAGCAAACGTGTTTTTTTTTATGAATGTCGCATTTTCATTTGACTTTAAGTAACACACAGACACACAACATACTTAATCAAAGCTATTCCAGGAACTGAGGCAACATAAAACATAATTAGCATTTCAAGGCGACGCGTGTCCCCTGGCCGTGATAATCCACATGTTGCTATTCCTGTGGGCAGGAGGTAGACCCATCACAGCTAAAGGTCAGGGTTAGAAAAAGAAACCTTCTCTGTGTCAATGGGGCCGGGGGGGGGAAACCAAGCCAGTAATTTATTCTGAGATAAAGTCATTGGTGTCAATCCCCAATTACTGGAAATCTGTCTGGACATTTGACCGATGTCAGAGGCCTGTGCAAATACTCCAATTTCCAAACAAGGTTTTTTTTTTCTTCAATTGGTTTCGTTCACAACAAGGTTGGCTGTGCAGAGTTTTGAGGGTTTGCGCGCCTTCTTCCTGTCGATTGCAGAGTCGCAGTTTTAGAAGCGCATTGACGCGACAACGTTTTCACGACCTCAATTCCTTCAGCAGACACGTGTTTGTGTCTGTAGCATGAGCACCACACAACGAGGGGCTAGCAGTACACACGTCTAACGGTGTAGCTGGAGTTTAACCCTGTGCCTGTACGACACAGTAACTTCCATACTCAAATTTTCAGACTTCAGTTACTCCCGCTTTGCGGGACACAGTCCCAGTTTGGGTAATGAGACCAGATATGCAAGATATCCAGTCGTAGTTGTTCAAAACATTGTCAATAGAGTTTGGATAGATGTGGCTTGCACCTGACAGTACGTGCACCAGCTGGGCCCATTGCTTCCAGGGAACCCTTTTTCAGTCCTTTGGCACTACAGCCTACAATGATAGTGAAGTTCTCCGAAGCAACATGAAGAACCATCAACCGAACCCTTGGCTGGACCAGGTGACTTTGTCCACGTCCTTGTGACATCACCTTCCGTGTCACACATTCAACTAAGTTCCCACTTTGAAATCCTACGCCTACAGTTCCGTGCGGGGTGTCTCAGTGCTGTTGGTTCCACGCGCTGAGACAATGACTAGCCTGGAGGGATTCTCCAGTCGGAGGGGACAGTAAGGTTCAGGATAGCGGCACAGTAGATTAGTCGGGCTGACAAGGCAGTCCAGACGAGGGTGAGGTTGAATCCCAGGAGCGGAGAGAAGGAAGGATCTAGAAGGGGGATTTGGATCTTCCTGGGACTAGCTCACGCACACACAGTCATGGAGGATGGGGTACGTCAAGCAGATGGAGCCATGAGAACATGAATTGGGATTTTAGAAGGACTTCTTTCCCAATGAAAAAGCCAAATGCATCGTCGTGAAGTCGGCGCGCGCACACACGCAGACGCATTCCTCACCCACATGCACCGACGCATGTCGCCGACGCACACACAAACACACACACACACACACACGTAGTATTCAACCGGCCAATGCACCCTGCGCTGTAATTAGACATTGCATAACTGACATCTGGAACTTGCTGACACGCTTGTAATTTCCAGCGCATGCAGCAACTCTGGAGGCATCCTATACATCAAGGGGGCCCCGCCCGCTCACCTGGCAATGCGAGCCACTTTAGCTGCCTTCTCTAGCGTCAAACATCTCACAGCTCAAGGAGTTGAGGGGGGGTGTGTGTTTGTGTGTGTTATGGGGGGGGGGGGTGTTTGAACGTGGCTACAGCGTTTGCCGGTGTCAGGCATGCTTTTGAGCACGGCGGGTGATCAGACGCGTCGGCGGGCGTCGCAGCTTGTCGCGCGTCTGTAAATAGCACCGACGGCCGCGTTCAAGGAGCCAGTGGGGGGGAAGAAGAAGAAGACCAGGGTGTATCGGGAGACAGTTTGAATAAATGTTGGTTGAGCACATTCCCCCCCCCCTCCCCCCCACCCCCCGCAGTGTCACACAGAATGAAGTTCACTGGAGGGGAGGGGGGGGGGGGGGGGATAGGGTGAGGACCCAACGTTAATAAAGACAAACACTGCTGAGGAGGGAGAGATGACGGAGGGAGGAATGGGAGGGAGGGTGTGAGACCGCCAACGGGGGTTGAGAAGGAGAGAGAGAGAGAGAGAGAGAGAGAGAGAGAGAGAGAGAGGCAGAGAGAGGGAGGGAGAAAGAGAACAAATGAAAGGGAGATAAAGTGAAGTGAGAGAGAGACAGGGGAAGAGAGAGGGAGGGAGGGAGGGGGAGGGGGGGGAGGGAGAGGGAGAGGGAGAGAGAGATAGGGGGGATAACGATGCACTGAGAGACAGGGAGAGGGGGATGAGAAGGATAGACTTTAACTGTCTGAAGGACAAAGCCAGTGACCCACGGATCATTTAGAGGATTGCCTTTCAGTTTCAGAGCAAGGTCAGACTGCTTATTTTACCTCAGTGTTTTCACTAATCTGCTTTTTGTCTGACTCATACACAAACACGCGTACTGTATGCACACAGACACACACACACACCAACACACTGAAAGCCAGCCTGCTCGTACTGTTTTAGACTAATAATAGCCTGGGCTTTATAACAATTAAATTTGGGCTTTGTACCTCGTTGAGCACACAGGAGCACTGCCCTGAAGGGAACCTGTCAGAGACTCCATCCAGTCTCTATCCTCTTGGCATGTGGAGCAGCATCAGTCTTCGCCTGACCTTCAGGGTCTTCCCCACACACGTCCTTACAGACACCTATCCATCCCTCCACGGCGAGGCACGACATCATCTGAGCTGGAAGGAACCCGTCCGTCGACAGCCTTTGTGTCGAAGATGATCAGCAGTTTGCACTGACGGCTCATTAGTTGCTAAGACATCGAGTGATGAGTAGGGGTGTGTGTGTGTGTGTGTGAGTGGAGGGGGGGGGGGGCGTTGCTAAACCCCGTTCCTCCCCCGGGAGCCGGAGCGGGTGTGTGGAGGGAAGAGATACCGTCCGTGGTGTCCAGTACAATCCGGTGTGGCGGAGACTCCACAGCATGTGGCCTTCGACCGTTTATCAGCGGTCCAACTTTCTACCGCAGCAGTTATCTCGTAGTCCGTAAAGGGGCGTGCGTGCGCGCGTGGGCCCGAGTGTGCGTCGGTGTGAAACGCGAGTGTATCAGTATTTGTTTGTGTACATGTGTGCGTGTTTATGTGTGTGTGTGTGTGTGTGTGAGGGAGGGGGAGTGCGGACGGCGGGTTAAAGTGCCCCAGTGTGTTCCAAGCTGATCTGATAGTGAGTCAACAGGGTCAATAGAATGTTAGCGGCCCCGTGGGAACTGCTGCTGGTGGGCTGCTGGGACGAGGGCCCAGGGACACTGAATTGTGTTCTCTCTGTGTGTGTGTGTGTGTGTGTGTGTGTGTGTGTGTGTGTGTGTGTGTGTGTGTGTGTGTGTGTGTGTGTGAGAGGGTGTGCTCGTCAGACAAGCAGGGGTGGGTGGACTGCCTCGGTTCCTGACATTTGACTCTCTCGTGCTCTGCCTCTACCCAGACCTGAGAGAGAGAGAGAGAGAGAGAGAGAGAGAGAGAGAGAGAGAGAGGTAGAGAGAGGGAGAAAGAGAGCGTTGTAGAGACACTGGCAGACAAAGTCGCAGGCCTCCTTTCAGACCAAGGGTATCAGATACCTTCAGGATTTCACTCCTAGGAGCTCGTTCAGTCAACCGACCAGTGACACACCTTCACATCAAAACGCATGTTGTCGCACTATATCTGCCATATGAACAGTGTCGGAGTTGTATACCTATATGTTAATAACAGACACAGTACATACGTGTTTTACATACACAGACGCAGTCAACTTACAGTTGTATACAGTAGGACCCATTGTTGTAGATTCCCCCCCATGCTGTTATTAGCAGGGCTGTAGTCTTGGTATAACGTCATCCAACTGGGGCTGAGACAGTGTACACATTAATGGTATATCTATGGCTCATTATACTTGCACATAGCCTGTGGTGGGTGACAGAGTAGTCGGAGAGGCCATAAAGCACAAGGTGAAAGACTAATTGGATCACCCAAACATAAGTAATAAAACCCTCTCGGAAGAAGACAGCGTGTCGGTTGTGTCGGTTGTGAAAAACGTCAGCCTTCGGCGAGTAAGCTGATAGGACGGAATTTACGGTCGGGTTTCTCTCGGTCCTGGGGCGAGGGGGGGGGGGGGGGGGGGGGAGGGTTGTCGACTGGGACGTGACCGGGTCAGGCCCGCTAAGAGAAGCCACGGCCAGTCTCAGCAGCCTCCAGCGTTCACGGGACGGAAGAGGATGAGTGGAGGAGAGGTGGGAGGAGGAGGGGAGGGGGGGGGGGGGGGGGGTGTAGTGGGGGGGGGGGGGGGCAATGGGAGCATGGGTAAACAAGGCCAGGTGACGAAGGCAAAACAGCCAGAGGAAACCTGACGTGCCGTGAGAGCGGGAGTGCGCAGATCAAGGGCGGATAAGCAAAGATGTCCGCCATTCTGTCTGACAAAACAGATGGGGGAAGAAGAGAGAGAACGCTAGACCCCGGTATAAGGGGGGGATATGTGTTAGGATCACAAGACAAGGGCTGGCAGATGAAAGAATGCAAGAGGATGACAGGATATGGAGAGAGAGAGACGAGAGAGAGAGAGAGAGAGAGAGAGAGAGAGAGAGAGAGAGAGAGAGAGAGAGAGAGAGAGAGAGAGAGAGAGAGAGAGAGAGTGGGCACAGAAAAATCCTTGCGTGTTCCTTTGGCAGGCGTTCCAGTCAAATCCCCTTGGCAGCTCAGGGATGTTTTTTCACGAGGCCCCGCCTTCTGCCATCTGATATTCAAATGCGAGGGGAAACCGGAGGAGGGCTCCTCCCCGGACCACCCGTAGAACACCCAGGGATTAGTCGAAGAGCACCAAGTAGGTCAACAAGATTCAGGGCCAGTGCACGTACAGGGCCACTTACATAGGAACCAACCGGTCTAGGCTTGCTTGAGTCAGCGTTCACACACACACACACACACACACACACAGAGACACACACACATACACTCATACATACACTCGCACACAGACATCCACACACGGAATCGCAAACACACACACACGCAGAATCCCAAGCAAAAATACACCTTGACATACATGTGCATGCATTTACACCATACATAGATCTGTGCATGCTTGCAAACACACACACACACACAGCCTTAAACACACATCCATGCATGACCTGTTTTCAGTATTTTGACTGGGAACCAGAAATAACTTAAGAATTCCTCTTGATTTTTTTTTCCTCCACATTCAGTGGATATGGGTCAATCGCTCGATGAGAGAACAGGCGTTTGGAGATGTAAGCATTCACACTGCTGTCAGGGCTTGCCTCCTTGAATGCCATGCTTCTCAGATGCAAAGCGTACCACAGACGAATAAACTGAGTTGAGAAGAAAAGCACAACATTCCACGCCAGTCACACAAAAAACAGAGTACGGTTTCGTGTCTCGTCTACTGGTCGTCGTCGGGCTGCATTGTTAATGGCTCGTTAATGCACATAGGCAAAAACAAGTGTGTCAAGGAACATTACTTCTCTGTAAAAAAAAAAAAAAAAAATGAAAAAAAAATCTGAGGTTGCCACAGAATCCTTTTTTAGCGTGACAGCACGGGAGTTTTCACACAAGCCAGAGGTCTTTGCAGGGCTTTTCACTTCCACGCCAGTACCACAGGGAAGACGACATACAAAGGGAAACGAGACACCGTCTCCATTGTGACCGGGCCATTTTAATATCCCTTCTGGTATCCCTTACAGAGCAGTGAGCTGAGCACCGATCCTTTCAATATGACCAGAAACCCCTCTCGAGAAACACGACACTGAGAAACACCCAGAAACACCCGGCAAACCGAGAAAACAGCTATCAGGGGGACCCAGAACCAAACACATGGACATCACTCTGAATGGTTTTACCAATGCCATGGGAATCAACTTGACGGCCCAATACACCGACATGCTTTTCAAAACCAAGTCCTGAGGGGCTGTCGTTGATCACTGATGGGAAAAGAAGGTATTCCTTCGCGCCAGAGCCGGGATAGTATGTTTATTACAGATTCAGAGACGTGCGCCACACAGTCCATAAACAACTGATGTATGTCATGGAGGGAAACATGAGGGCAAGGTTATGGTGGGAATATGAAGTCAAGACTGACCTTTGTGAAGATACCTTCATTTTGCTAATCAGTTTAGCATGCATGCTCAACTTTCTCCTTCGGCAAAGCTGTAAAATAGAGGGCAAACGTTGTCTTGTGGTTTATCTCCCTTCTCTTATCACGGGGGGGGAGGTGAAAGAAGTGACACAAGTGACGCATAGCTGTCTGTCAACTGTGACTTCCTTGAATTAATTGGTCAATACAGCGTGTTTGCATTTGGGCATTCCATTTATGAGTTCACGTTTACACTTTAGTGACAGTCGCCGTTGTTTTTTCTTGTGGCGCTTATCCACACCATTATGAAATGATTGCTGTCATTTGATTTTAGATTTTAGATTCGTCTTTGTAAAACTTTGATCTCCGAGACAAGGACAATAATTCATATCTAAGTATAGGTTTGGTCTGTTGCAGTAATTTTGTGTTTGTTTATGGCTCTTTCTTTATAGTGTCCTTTTGTCACGACAAAACAGATAAATTGTAAATGTTTAATCTGATTCTATGGCCCATAATATATTGGTTGACTAGAAAGGTAACATCCTAGGTCAGAATCTACTGAAGTGGTCAAAATGGTTTATTCATTCATCAGAATTTGGGCATTTTAGTTTCTGGGTCCGAAAGTTATCGTGAGACCTAAAGTCCAAAGGTAAAAGTACACCTTTATTTATTTTAGGTCTATACTTGAACTGTCACGACCATTCATGACTCACTCCAGTCCAAAGATAACAGTATGGGGTGACTCCCAGACGTTCTCCATCCCACTTGGCACCTGCCTGTCCTCAGGAGCCCCACCCTGGGTTCCAAAGTTTGGTCGTCGTTTCGGCTGAAATTGGTGAGTCCAGGTCAAAGGTCGGGAGTTAATGTCTTGCCGCCTGTCTGGCTGCCTCCCTCTGGGACAATCGGACTTCTGAACCTAAACTCTTCTCTGTTTGCACTACTGGAGCGATAGACCAGCGCTGGGAGACAAAGCTTTGCACCGAGATTCATACATTTTGATGTATTCTTTTAACGTTGAAATGCTCTGCAGAATAGAACCGCATCAGAGCTATATGAATGGAGCGAGGAGTTGGATTATCTAATTCCTGAATGTGGAAAAAAATTATAATAATCTCGTGTGGATTTCATCCAAAGATTCGTATGATAATCTGCCCTAGTAACCGTTCACTGAACCCTTGCTTGTGTGGTAAGGTGAATCACATTTGAATGGTTGTTTCAAGTATTTTATGGATGGAAAATTCAGTGGCTTTCACTTGGAAATAAGCAATTCGTTGTTTTTTGTTTTCATACACTTCACTTAACTTTAAATTGGGTTGAACTTGTGAATTCTGTAAAAATAAAAAATACACAGTATTTGTAGACTTTTTACATCTTGTATGTTTACCCTACTATTCCCATGGCAGTCTATGGCACTGCTGGGTGTTAACAAGATTCCTGTAAAACAAGTGTCTTGTAAAACAGAGTGCATTTACAGATCGCTTTTAAACGCTTGTTAACCTGCCCTCTTAAATGTGCCATTATTTCTTCGCTTTTTGGGGGCTTTTTGCTTGCCCCACTTTTCAATTAGTTGTTCCCTCTCTAGTTCAAATGTTCCTCATAAACCATCACGTTTGGTTACCAAACTGCATTTTGTGTGTGATCTTTTTCAAAGTGACTGTGCTACACTTAGAATTCGTAGTACCCCCACAACAACAGCCACAGGCTGTCCTTGCCTGAGGGCAAAGGTTGAAGTTCCATGAACCACATTTCTGTGAAAAGCGCGGGGGGCAAAGGTCAGGGAGTTCTGGTGGAGGGAGGAATGAAAGGGAGGATATTGTATCTCCATTCATGTGGCACTTAAGGTCAAGGTTCAAAGATTAAAGGTCATTTGAGTTCAAAGGTTATAAGGGGAGATACCGTTTAAATTGCTGAGCCAGTTTGCTCCCGGATCCCTGTAGACTACTTCAAAATATGTAAGAAGAATCAACAAATCTATTTTAAAAATGATTGTTGACTGCCAGTGCAGATTTCTTAGGCAAGAAAAAGTTAATTTACAAACAGAGTGAATGTTTATGAAAGCCAATTTGACCTGAACTTTGGTCAGACCAATATAGAAACCCTTAAATGTATTGTAAATGCAAATTGACGGGAAGACAATTACCTCATAAAGTGCGTATTCATCCACCTTGAGTGACACATTGCGTGTCATTTCTGTTTATAATGTGATGACAATAAAGTAGATTACTGTTTAACCATCGGTTACATTAGGTGAGCAGTCACAACAGCGATTGGTTTAGCAGTGCCCTCTGGCCCATAACATGACATGATGTTATTATGTACAGAGTGGAGTCATAGAGAGGGTGTGAACTTATAAATAAATACATAAATAACAAGTTGAGAATGAAAGATTGGTAAAAACACGTGTTGTGTTTTTTTCGGAGAAAATACTCAAGTTCCCCAGCTCTGTCCGGGCATTTCGTTCTATGTTGCCCTTAGAAGACTAGGGAATGTTTTGATATCAGTGAATATAACTAGATGCCAGATAAATAAGAAGGCTGAATTCAACACCAGAACACCAAATGATGAATGGAGAGAAAACACAGGGCCTAAACGTGGCAGCAAAGATTTAATTGTTGGCCTTTTAGGCAAAATTATCCTGTTTTCCACCGGATAATTGTGTGTTCATTATTTGATTTAAGAGCTAAAACTACTCATAGATTAAATAATGAATTGCTGTGGGGTTATTTAGATGTGTAATAACAAATGCAGACAGTGTAATAACAGACGAACAGAGGCTGATACAGCCACTGCTCCTTTAAGGGTGGTGTCAGCGAGCGACAGAGAGGAGGAGTGTCGCTTCTGCTGAGTTCTCGAGAGCAAGGGGATTCCGAGAATAAACAATTCCGTCAGACTCGACTACAGGACGCGGAGCTTGATCGGTTCGATCAAAACCCAAGACGTTTTGGAATAAATCTTACATTTGATATAGGCGACATCTATAATGTGTAGCGCACGTTAGAGATATAAGACCTTTTCATTGAGACTAAGCCGAAGGATTGCCTCCTGTCGATGATGCGCCTATTCGTTTGACCGGGGTCTGCTGTTTCTCTGGCAAAACGAAGCAGGTACGTGCCGAGGGAAATAATACCGAATAGCCAGTGAAATGATTACGAGTCTGTAAAATTCGAGAGGGCACTAGTGTTGTGTTTATACTGGGTTTTACATGTTTTTACCATGTTTTTCGAGGATTGAATAACATGTTTGTGTCTCGAAACGAATCTCTGGGCGCATAGGCTACGGGTGTAATAGCGGTGTGAAAACGCTGCGTAAAGAAGTCGGAATAAATCACCCTGTGCTGTGGTAGTGTCGTTTCCATTTTGTTAAATGGCTTCAACCATACATTAGTCAGTTTGAGAACCGTTTCCCGACCTAAAATACGCATTACATTTAACGTAACATTTTGACCAAATAGCGAGGCGTTTGAGGCCAGAAACAAATATCTGCATGTTTGTGTTCGCTACTTTGTCACTCAATTGGCATTATTCTTCGATATGTTCATAGAAATGTGTCAGTTGTATCAGTGTTGCTGTTGCACAGCATTTGCTACCAGGACACCGGCGCTAATTTGGAATTAATATCACACATAGGCTACTGTTTGTGGCCTTAGTATGTCCCCATAACCTGCAGTAGGAAAACCCTTTACTGTAAATAACATAAAGTAGCTGTCATCAGCACACTAAGAGTATAATGTAATGAGCTCGTATAGTCTTAAGTAAGCCAAATATGCTTTCATTTCAACAACCCATGGTTGTCATGGTTAAGTACCATGATGTGGTATTAACTTGACTGTAAGGGCCTACACACAACATTTATGTTTTGTCACATTTAGGCCAAACGATGAACCTTCTGTAGGTTATCTGATTCCTTCTTGTCAAATGTTGTCATGGTTATTTACTTAACTTGAAGTATGTATGGCATTGTAGGCCAATTGTTCAATCGTCAGAAGTTTGTAAGAAGAAATTGAAAGCAGTGTCGACATGCAGTTGACTAGTTCCTCTTAACGATGAATACTGCCCGTCTGTTTTAAACACGTTTGTTTATTTATACTGTGAAATGCTTGATTGGCATCTTGGATTTTTGGTTTTATTTCAATATCCAGGCTGTAGCAGAAGACAAAGGCGAAGTAAGCTGAATGTTTGTTTCTTGTTTGGAACGGTTCGCTGCTCCATGTGGCTTTGGGGTGAGTGGGGAGCCAGAGGTCAGAGGCTGAAGGTTGGGGGGGAGTTTCAGAGAGAGCACAGCCCCACTGTTAGTTCAGTTGGGCTATGCCAGGCTGGAAAAAACTTAGTAATAACAAACCTATTCACCTTTCAAGATTTGAAAAACATTGGCACTTTTTGTTTATATACGAGGCTACTTAGCCTGGACGTTTTGTTGAGTAGAACTGCAAACTTGTAGAGAAAGTCAAACTTTCTTTCTTACTTTGGAAAAGTGTAAAAATACCCTCCAGTGTCTGGGGGGGTTCTGTCTTTTGGCTCAGTCTTTTGTTGGGCGTTTAAGCTGCTTAATTATTTGACCTGAACTCGCACAGGATGTATAAGGTAGCTGAATGTGTCCTCTGCCACCACAGATAACTAAAAACCTCCACATGTGGTCAGAACCTTTTGCTGTGCTCCTCGGTAACCTTGTACAGTATGCTAAGCTAGCATGGCGTTGCCAGCTAGTCTAACCCCATTGAGCTGCTGTAGGGGGATGAAAGAACTTGTTGTGTCTGAGCCATCTGCTGTTGACACCAAAGAGGGATGTGCAGTGCTCGGCTAGGACAGAGCGGGTCAGATGATATTCAAATGGCCAAATGCAAATGACGATAGGCCTGCTGTATGGTCCCGTCGCTAGCCTGGACTTTGAGCTCTAACTCCCGTGGCCAGGTGATGGTTCTTCAGGATGACAAATCCATCTGCCTCAATTATCCCAGTTAGTAGATAAAGACTGACACAAAATAGCCACAGCTTGAATATGCGGTTGGGTGCTTGCCCAGGATTTGCAGTGTATGTGAGGCTGGAGTGTACATGTCAGCATGTGTATTCATGGACCGTGTGTGTGCTTGTGTTCCTGCGCGTGTGTGTGTGTGTTCTTTTTCTGTGGATGCTGAGGCACTGAAACAAGCTAACTGTGTTTGGATTTCACTCAGTCTCATGTGTCAGGACAGTGTAAGGTCATTTGTCAACAATCTGCATACTGTAAACTCGAGGATATGACAGGTGTCATGGCTTAGTCATGATAGGTATGTGTGGGCTTTGTGGAAATGAGGTGGGAGTCAAGTATTGGATGGCTGTTGTCAACCCCCCAAAATTGTTTGATACGTAAAACCTTTTTGTGATGCATCTGCAATCTCTTTGTTTACTACAGGCCGTAGCTTCTTTGGTGGCACACTTTCTTATTAGTCAGAAACCATGTTATTCATGTCGAAAAAGCAACACTGTGTGTAATAATAAAATAAAGAATTAGCCGACTACATTGTCATGTAGAGAGCCTTTTCAGTCCGTCACTCATGCTTTTGTGTCTTCAATCTGGACGAGAGCGGGAAGGAGCTGGAGTCGACGCATTCTGATGACAGGGCAGGAGCAGTTGAATGCGTCTCTCCTCCCCTGGCTCCAGGAGGCTGGGGTTGACGAAATGGAGGCCTGAAAGATGGAGGCCTCGCGGCCCCCCCCGAGATAGACCAGGGGGGCCCGGCCTCGTCTGTCGAACGACATCCCCCCTCCCCCCCCACCACCTTCACACCCCTACCTTCCTCAACCCCTCGCCACGGCGCAATGGCGGGCCTCTCAATTATCGCCACCGATTGATCGCCCCCCCCCCCCCTCCCCGGATTGAGATTGCCGTAAATTATTTAGACCTGAGCTGAAATCACTCACAAAGTCAACCCACGGGAAAAAGAAAGAAAGAAAGAAAGAAAGAGAGAGAGAAAGAGAGTGTGCGAGAGCGAGCGAGAGATTGCGGGTCAGATAAACGAAGCATGTCGCCCACACGGAGCAACCGGCCCCGTTTCGACAACAGCAGCTGTGGAAGCTAACTGTGCCGATCGATAGAGCGGGCCGAGCGCCCGCATCGCTACAGCCCTGGCCCTCGCTACGCTGGCCTCCACCCGGTACCACCAACACTGTGGCCCTCACCCGCCCCTTCTGATAGTCTCAACCAAAGGCCAAACGCTTTCTCTGAAGCAGCCCCGGACCTTCAAGGCTTAATGTGAGTAGAGCTCGTCTCTCCAGCCTGGCCCCTGGATCTCGACGCCGAAGCACCAGCGGAGGAGACTAGCTCCCCCTCATCTTCTCTCGCTTCCTTCTCCTCAGAGCAGAGATGGTAGCCCCAGGTGGGGGGTGGGGGTTTAGGAGTGCCCCACAGGGAGCTCTGACCGGGGGAAGGGTCTTGGCTGGGTTCTCGTCGGGGGTAACCATGGGCAACAGCGGGACTGGAGTATCCCGCCCGGTGGCACGCCGTCGTCACGTTCCGTGAGCTGGCGTTGGGTTGAGATCCCGCGATGTTCGGGAGTCTGAAACCCGTCGGAAGACAGGACGAAGCCGTTGACGTCGCGGACGAGGCCAACGCCGTTGCCGCCGGCGTGGGCGCGCACGGCCTTCGACGCCTCGCGCGAAGGAAGTCGGCGACGGACTGTTTGTTTGTGTGTACGTGCACCGGTCCTAAGTCTCCTAATCTCCAGAGCACCAAGGCTCGGGGGTTAGGACAACAGGTCACCAAGTCCAATTAGCATGTCTGAAACGGCGGTGGGATTTCTCCGGGGGCTAAGGTGGGACTGTTACCCAACGGCGCCTTATGTTAGCCGGGTGACGCGAGGGCGAGAGCGGCGGAGGAGCCGGGGGCTAAGTGAAAGTGCCACTCATTCCCGACGAGTCCGCGGCCCTGGTGAAGGTTAGCGGTTTGTCTTTGTAAGCTGAGGGATTGATGCATGAGCCTGTCTGGCGGAGAATTCAAAGTCCAAGGCCGTCGCAGGCGGCGGCTCTGCTCTCCCCCCCCCCCCTTCCCTCCTCCCCTCCGCCCCTGCACTCCCTTCCCTGCCCCCCCACCCCCCGCAGCCTATCACAGGGCCCCGTCCTTCCCAACTTCTTAGCAGTCCGTCCTTTTGGAAACCTTGAGCAGACCGAGGCAAGGACACCGCGTCTGGCGCAGTAAGCCCGAGCAGAAGGGGGGGGGAGGGGGGGGAGGCCTTTACGTAACGCCTCCGCTTGAAACATGGGCGTGTGACTTCGCTGACACGGAGCAGAGCAGAGCTGCACGGCACAGTGGCACTGAGCACACGCGCCCCCCCCCCAGCCCCCGCACCCCCCTCCTCCTCCTCGCCCGGGCTGTTTGGGGGGGGGGGGGGGGGGGGGGGCGGGGGGGCAGAGAGATCCCGGCAACTTAATTATATCTTTCTCTTTTTAAAAGCTTTCGTTTGAAATTAAATTTTCCTCAGGCAATTAGCTAAAGAGGAGTTTTCAGAATTTATGAATGAATGATGGATATATTGCACGGGAAGACAAGATTGAGAGGGGGGGCGGGTGCATATGCTATATGTGCCGTTGGATTGTGCCCGCCAGATTTATATCCCCCCCCTCGAATGGTCCGATTGGGGGGGGGGGGGGGGGGGGGGGGATTGAAACGGCGCAAAAAAAACTT